>NC_068355.1:132144103-132350650 GCF_020536995.1 Dreissena polymorpha | reverse complement strand
TTCACAAATGGCTGCCTCTACAACTGACAGCCCATATGGGGGCATGCATGTTTTCCAAACAGCCATTGTATATACTACTACGACCCCATGCTCGTATATAGTAATGCCGTATCAAGCCAGTACTATACTAGCGAGTCATGTATCGGATATATCCTACTACCCATGCTCGTATATAAGTAATCGTATCAAGCCAGTACTATACTAGCGATTATATAGCGGGTATATCCTCCTACCCCATGCTCGTATAATAAGTATGCCGTCTCAAGCCAGTACTATACTAGGCAGATGTCATACACTATATATCCTACTACCCCATGCTCGTATATAGTAATGCCGTATCAAGCCGGTACTATACTAGCTAGCGAGTCATAGTGGATATACATACCCCACCATGCTTATATATAAGTAATGCCGTACCAAGCCAGTACTATACTAAGCGAGTCATATACCGGGTATATCCTACTACCCCATTTCGTATATAAGTAATGCCTTATCAGCCAGTACTATACTAGCGGTATATAGGTGGTATATCCTACTACCCCATGCTGGTATATAAGTAATACTGTATCAAGCCAGTATATACTAGCGAGTTATACCGGGTATATCCTACTACCCCATGCTGTATATAATTAATGCCGTATCAAGCCAGTACTATACTAGCGAGTTCATGTACCGGCTATATCCTACTACCCCCATATGGTAAATGCAGTTTTATAAACGGGTATATCCTACTACCCCATGCTCGTATATAAGTAATGCCGTATCAAGCCAGTACTATACTAGCGAGTTATATACCGGGTATATCCTACTACCCCATGCTCGTATATAAGTAATGCCGTATCAAGCCAGTACTATACTAGCGAGTTATATACCGGGTATATCCTACTACCCATGCTCGTATATAAGTAATGCCGTATCAAGCCAGTACTATACTAGCGAGTCATATACCGGTATATCCTACTACCCCATGCTCGTATATAAGTAATGCCGTATCAAGCCAGTACTATACTAGCGAGTCATATACCGGTATATCCTACTACCCCATGCTCGTATATAAGTAATGCCGTATCAAGCCAGTACTATACTAGCGAGTCATATACCGGGTATATCCTACTACCCCATGCTCGTATATAAGTAATGCCGTATCAAGCCAGTACTATACTAGCGAGTCATATACCGGGTATATCCTACTACCCCATGCTCGTATATAAGTAATGCCGTATCAAGCCAGTACTATACTAGCGAGTCATATACCGGGTATATCCTACTACCCCATGCTGTAATATAGTAATGCCGTATCAAGCCAGTACTATACTAGCGAGTCATATACCGGATATATCCTACTACCCATGCTCGTATATTAGTAATGCCGTATCAAGCCAGTACTATACTAGCGAGTTATATAGCGGGTATATCCTACACCCCATTGCTCGTATATAAGTAATGCCGTATCAAGCCAGTACTATACTAGCGAGTCATATACCGGGTATATCCTACTATACCCATGTCTCTTATATTAGTAATGCCGTATCAAGCCAGTACTATACTAGCGAGTCATTATACCGGATATATCCTACTACCCCACTGCTGTATATTAGTAATGCCGTATCAAGCCAAGTACTATACTAGCGAGTTATATAGCGGGTATATCCTACTACCCATGCTCGTATATAAGTAATGCCGTATCAAGCCAGTACTATACTAGCGAGTCATATACGGGTATATCCTACTACCCATGCCTTTATATAAGTAATGCCGTATCAAGCCGGTACTAACTAGCGAGTCATATACCGGATATATCCTACTACCCCATGCTCGTATATAGTAATGCCGTATCAAGCCAGTACTATACTAGCGAGTCATAGCGGGTATATCCTACTACCCCTTGCTCGTATATAAGTAATGCCGTATCAAGCCAGTACTATACCTGCGAGTCATATACCGGGTATATCTACTACCCCATGCCTTTATATAAGTAATGCCGTATCAAGCCGGTACTAAACTAGCGAGTTATATAGCGGGTATATCCTACTACCCCATGCTCGTATATAAGTAATGTCGTTTCAAGCCAGTACTATACTAGCGAGTTATATACCGGGTATTACCTTCTACCCCATGCTGGTATAAAAGTAATGCCGTATCAAGCCGGTACTATACTAGCGAGTTATATAACGGGTATATCCTACTACCCCATACTCGTATATAAGTAATGCCGTATCAAGCCAGTACTTTACTAGCGAGTCATATACCGGAAATATCCTACTACCCCATGCTCGTATACCCGGTATAAGTAATGCCGTATCAAGCCAGTACTATACTAGCGAGTCATAGCGGGTATATACTACTACCCCATGCTCGTATATAAGTAATGCCGTTTCAAGCCAGTACTATACTAGCGAGTCATATACCGGGTATACCCTACTACCCCATGCTCGTATATAAGTAATGCCGTATCAAGCCAGTACTATACTAACGAGTCATATACCGGGTATATCCTACTACCCCATGCTCGTATAAAAGTAATGCCGTATCAAGCCAGTACTATACTAGCGAGCCATAGCGGGTATATACTACTACCCCATGCTCGTATGTAAGTAATGCCGTACCAACCCAGGACTATACTAGCGAGTCATATACCGGGTATATCCTAATACCCCATGCCTTTATATAAGTAATGCCGTATCAAGCCAGTACCATACTAGCGAGTTGTATACCGGGTATATTCTACAACCCCATGCTGGTATATAAGTAATGCCGTATCAAACCGGTACTATACTAGCGAGTTATATAGCGGGTATATCCTACTACCCCATGCTCATTATAAGTAATGCCGTATCAAGCCAGTACTATATTAGCGAGTTATATAGCGGGTATATTCTACTACCCCATGCTCGTATATAAGTAATGCCGTATCAAACCGGTACTATACTAGAGAGTCATAGCGGGTATATACTACTACCCCATGCTCGTATATAAGTAATGCCGTATCCAGCCGGTACTGTACTAGCAAGCTATATACCGGATATATCCTACTACCCAATGCTGGTATATAAGTAATGCCGTATCAAGCCGGTACTATACTAACGAGTCATATACCGGGTATATCCTACTACCCCATGCTCGTATATACGTAATGCCGTATCAAGCCAGTACTATACTAGCGAGTTATATACCGGGTATATCCTACTACCCCATGCTCGTATATAAGTAATGCCGTTTCAAGCCAGTACTATACTAGCGAGTTATATACCGGGTATATCCTACTACCCATTCTCGTATATAAGTAATGCCGTATCAAGCCAGTACTATACTAGCGAGTCATGTACCGGATATATCCTACTACCCCATGCTCGTATATAAGTAATGCCGTACCAAGCCAGTACTATACTAGCGAGTTATATAGCGGGTATATCCTACTACCCCATGCTCGTATATAAGTAATGCCGTATCAAGCCAGTACTATACTAGCGAGCTATATACCGGATATATCCTACTACCCAATGCTCGTATATAAGTAATGCCGTATCAAGCCTGTACTATACTAGCGAGTTATATAGCGGTATATTCTACTACCCCATCCTGTTATAAGTAATACCGTATTAGTTACACTGTTTGTAACTGATGGTGTATGAGAGCGAAGCTCGAGAAGGGAACTGAGGGTGTATATCCTATACACAATCAGTTACTAACTGTGTATCCATTATATCTCAACCGATTACTCGGGGTGTATGGAAATTTCTCAGGGTGTATGGAAAATACACAATGGGCACATGGCCTCTCAAAGCAAATCGAATCAGGTCATTTTTGTAGGAGGCGAGTTATACCTTACTACCCTATGCTCGTATAAGTAATGCCGTATCACATCAGTTGTATTTTTGACGTCATTTAGTTATATACAGGATAGTCATATAGCGGGTATTTCCTATAACCCCCAAGTACGTACTGTTAATGCTATATCAAACCTGTTATATTCCTAATTTCACAAAGCGGGTATAACCGACTAACCCAGGCTCAAGTTTGCCAAGCGGTATCTACCCAGTAATATTCTATATGTCATTATGCGGGGATACCTGACTATCGTATGTTCGTATTTAAGTGATGCTGTAGCACATTAGTTCAACACTCACAAGTCATACCAAGGGTATATAGGGTTAAGGGCAACTAAACCTAATCATATTGTTCACTGCTCGCCTGCATGGTCTGTTCTTCTAAAAGCCATGTAAGAAACACAATCATTCTGCTGTGTGCATATTTTGATCAAATTAATGAATGCTAGTTCGGTTGTTCGGCGTAGCTGTCTTACCAAGCTTTTCACATTAAATACCCTTTATCAACAAACAATTAAATGATGGGGAAATTTCACGCCTGTAGACCCGAATGAATGAATCAGAATATTTTAATTATTGATTTCAGAGAAATCACCCACAGCATTGGCCAAATCACTGCGGAAATCCGGACTTCTTCATGCACGTTTTTGACCTAACAACAATCACTGCGAAATAGCGCAGACCGTGTTTGACTTACGCTGGCCGCATACGCATTAAGACCTATTTTCGCAAGACGCGACTATAAGTGTGATTTGGTTGTGTTGAAAGTACACTGTGCATGTATGAACTATTTACATCTCATTGCGATGGCGATATAATAAATTCATAATAAGCCTTGTGAGGCCACATATGATCACATGTAGTATATTTTTATCTAAGGACAAAATTGTTCGGTTTGAATATACGTGCACTTTATAAGAAACACATCATGCGGTGGATATGCGACAATTAAACCTTTATTTTCTATTTAAATATTTATAAACGTGAATATACGACTTGCTTTAACGATACAAGCGTTAATTCGTTACTGATAGGATCATGCGGCAGCAATGAATAGGACACTCCTCGTGTAAGTAATCATCATAGTCTAGGGACCCTTCAGGTTTCGCATCGTAAAAAGTGTGACCCAGTAATATTGCTTAAAATGGTTGAGCTAACTTAATTTTCATCTTTTCTCGTGCTCTTTAATTACCCACATATTTAGGTCTGGTTGAAGTACTTTTACTTCCCACAGAGCAATTCGGTTCAAATTACTAATAACAACAATACACATTTTTAGCTTTATTTCAAATGTGAACATATTTATTTAACGCAGACGTGTACATAATTTTAACACAGAACAAGGGCTGTTTGTAAAACATGCATGCCCCCCTATGGGCTGTCAGTTGTAGTGGCAGCCATTGTGAATACGTTTTTGTCACTGTGAACTTGACTTTTGACCTAGTGACCTGAAAATCAATAGGGGTCATCTGCCAGTCATGATCAATGTACTTGAGAAGTTTCATGATCATAGACCTAAGTATTCTTGAGCTATCAACAGGAAACCATTAAACTGTTTTGAGTCACTATGACCTTAATCCTTGACCTAGTGACCTGAAAATCAATAGGGGTCTTCTGCCAGTCATTATCAATGTACCTATGAAGGGGGTCATCTGCCAGTCATTATCAATGTACCTATGATTTTTTTATTTTATGATCCTAGGCGTAAGCATTTATGAGTTATCATCCGGAAACCATTTTTCTATTTCGAGTCACTGTGACCTTGACTTTTGACTTAGTGACCTGAAAATCAATAGAGGTCATCTGCGAGTCATCATCAATGTACCTATGAAGTTTCATGATCCTAGGCGTAAGCGTTCTTGAGTTATCATCCGGAAACCATTTTACTATTTCGAGATCAATAAACCTATGAAGTTTCATGATCCTAGGCCAAAGCGTTCTTGAGTTATCATCAGGAAACCATCTGGTGGACCAACCAACTGACATGTGCAAAACAATATACCCCTCTTCTTCCAAGGGGGGCATAAATATAATATTAATTTTTAGTAATCTAAATTAAATCAAAATTGCTAGATTGTATTTTCCGAGAAATTATCGGAAAACATCGTTAAAGTTAAAGGGTATCTGCCAGCTTATGCCATTAAAACACAAATGTTAAATGACAAAAGCTGTTGCCCGGTTCACGGCACGCGGAGCCTACCCTATTGTGAACCAAAATCTTTTTGTGTATTTCATCCTAGTAGTTACCTTGACATAGAACAGACACATTGGTTACTTTTATGAAACAATTCTTATAAAACTTGGTATACAAATTGCGACATTGTTGCCCATTTGTCCGTCAGTCCATGTCCGAATAGTAGCTAAAATTGAGAAAACTCAGTAAGATTTCATGAAACTTAATATTCACATAATTTTTAAATACACAAAATAATACATTGACCATTTTAATTTTGTGATAAAACTTGGTTTACAAATGAACTCAGAAGAGCAATGTGATATTTATTTTGTCCCTACCGTTTTCACATGAAGGGATTTACGGTTGACCCACTGTCCATCGGTCTGTCAGTCAAATAAACCTGGATCTGGTTACAATGTTTTCCTAAGATTTCACCAGGTTACCTACTTTTTGGACACACTCAACCCAGGCTTACTCAACCAAGATGAGCATGTCGATCAGGTTTCATCAACATTGAGTCGAAATAAGCCTGGTTTCTTCCATCACCTGATGATCCTCTAACACAGCAAGTCAATCCTCGAATGTCCGAAATATGTTCTGGTTCTTATAGTGGCAGACAAAAATAAGACCTATGATTTTAAGTAAATTTGTTATGTTCATATATACATTAATTATTCCAACTATTTTTTTAGCTCGTATATGTTGTTATACAATTGTATTAAACATGGCCATTTAAGTCTTTCATAAGATTCTAACTAAACAAATGAGTTTTAATTTCTTTTAAAACTCTTGATGCAAGCAAACGATGAACGGCAGTATTGGGGGAAAAAAACTGGCAGACAATATGTATTTGACCATCAAAACTAGAGAAGACTGAGATAAAGATATGCAGAAAATGAAGCAACACCAGTTCATACACAGTGCTAAACTCACATCATAGAGATGTTTAAGTTCATGGATTTCAAGACTATTAAAGCTCAGGACTTTGGTACAGTCTCCCCATCTACAGCATTTCTCTTGAACCACATGAGAGATGATATGTGCATCTTGCTGTCCTATGGAGTGGAAGTCTTCCTTGCAGGATATCCATTTGCACGAATACTCCTATAACAAGCAACTTTGTAAACTGCAGATTGGAAGCCAAAGTCAATTAACTTACAGTGTCCACATTTTTAACTTTAGTTATAATCATTGACTAAGTTTTTCACAAATGTTATTTTTGATTGAAATGTTAATGAAAAGGCAAAAAAAAGAGATTTACTGTGAAATAAGTCAATGGAGATAAGCCTACTAATAGCTCTTGGTGTGTATTGTGGATTTCACCATGATTTGTTTAACTCTATTTTTGTTTTATTTATCTATATATTGATATTTTCTATGAGTTCTTTACGCAGATACACATCTAATCAGAGCCTCTGTTAATGTAATAAAAGTATGTTACTGTTCTGTTCTTCTGTTAATAACTAATCTAAAAAGAAAGAAAACAAGTAAATTTGCACTATTGTATGAATATGGCATACACTTATTTTTCCATGTTGAAATCTTATTAAATTCATGATATGAAGCCCTAAAATGTTTGTAACAAACAGATGGATGGACTGACAGACTGCCGATGGAAAACGCCAACACTATATCTCTCTGGCTTTGGAAAGGATAATGATTCAACAGAAAGTAGAAATCATCAATAAAAACTTGATGCATCTAAGTTAACTTAGCAATTAGTGAGTTCAATATGTCCTTTAACTGAACAAAAAACAGATGTTTCAAAAACTTAACATGATTTGTCATTTGTTGCAAATATTAAGAAGCACTTACAGGTCCTGGGTTTCAATCACCAACATATGATAAAATAGTTCTCAGTAACAAAAGGCACAAAAATGCAAGAAAAAAATCACTTTAATGTTAAAATAAATATATATAGTTATTCAATAAACGATGTATATTTTGTCATAAAGTACCGGTCCTGGATTTTTCTCAACATCATTTAAGAGCATCAACATCCGCTGGGACAGGTTAACATGTTGTTGAATACACAGCTGTATCATGATGTAATGAAGACCACCTTGTCCACACATACGACCCAGAATCATCAGCCCAAACATCTTGATCCACATGGTGGGTGGGAAATGTTTGTATGTTCCTAAAGAACAAAACATGTTAATGATTTATCATTTCAAGTATAAAAGGCAAGCCTTAAAATTCTTAGAAAGCTTTAACATCTGAAGGTTAATATCACCCTGGCTGTGCAGATCTTGGTAATATACCCATTTAAAAAACATTCCTTAAAGCCACACACCTTGAAATGAAATATCTGGCATAGTAAATTTGGATATAAATAAGAAACATATTTTATCTTTGCCAATTAGAATATATCTGGTGGTTGCAAGGTAGAAATCCGTCTTTCTTGTGCTTTAAAACTTAAAAATAATTGTGTTTCTCGAATTGAACATGTACGTATACAAATCATACATTCAGTTTTAAAATATAAAAAAAATAAATTACTTGCTAACTAGGCTATAGATTTAATGACAATTTTGCACACTTTCAAATTGCATCTATATGTACTGAGTAACATGTATTTCATTTCAAGGTGTGTGGCTTTAATGTAATAAACAAGAGTGCTAAACTGTCACAAGATACACCCGTTTGAAGGTTTTGGACACCATGCTAAACGCTGGAAATGCACTAAGTGACCTAGTTTTCGACCCGGCATGACCTATATCTGAACTTGACTTAGATATCATTAAGACACAACTTCTGCCCAAATTTGGTGAAGATCGGATGAAAACTCTTTCAATTAAAGAGCTTACACCATGCTAAATCCTTGAAATGCACCCTGTGAACTAGTTTTTGACCCAGCATGACCCATATTTGAACTTGAACTAGATATTGTCTAGATACAACTTCTGACCACATTTGTTGAAGATCAGATGAAAACTACTTCAATAAGAGAGTGGACACCGTGCTAAATGCTTGAAATGCACTAAGTAACCTCGTGACCTAGTTTTTGACCTGGTGTGACCCATATTTGAACTTGACCTAGATAACATTTTGACACAATTTCTGACCAAATTTGGTGAAGATCGGATGATAACTACTTCAATTTGAGAGCGGACACCATGCTTAATCCTTGAAATGTACTAAGTGAACCCCTGACCTTGTTTTTGACCCGGCATGACCCATAATTGAACTTGACTTAGATATTGTCTAGATAAAACTTCTGACCAAAGTTTGTGAAGATTGGATGAAAACTACTTCAATTAGAGAGCAGACACCATGCGAAATGCATGAAATGCTCTAAGTGACCTCGCGACCTAGTTTTTGACCCGGCATAACCCATATTTGAACTTGACCTATATATCATTTACACACAACTTATGACCAAATTTGGTAAAGATCAGATGAAAACTACTCCAATTAGAGAGCCACCAATGCTAAATCCTTCAAATGCACTAAGTGACCCCGTGACCTAGTTTTTGACCTGGCATGACCCATATTCAAACTTGACCTAGATATTGTCTAGATACAACTTCTGACCAAGTTTGGTGAAGATCAGATGAAAACTATTTGAATTAGAGAGTGGACACTGTTATGGACGCCGCCGCCCGCCAAGGGTGAAACTATAATACGTCCCGTTTTTTCAAAACCGGCGTATAAAAATAAGTACTATCCCTCACAGGGTTCAGGTCACACAATTAACTTATAGACAATAGGCAATACTTAATTCATTCACTTCAAACTGTTTCTCTTGACAGATAACAAATGTTCAATCAAATTTTCATTCAAGATCATTTGGTTACAAATTTGAAATATACTAAAATTTGCCTTCATAATGGAAACTTCTATTTTCCAAGCATGCCTTCCACTTCCTTGAGCTGACTTCGTTGAGTTCATTATTAGCAGATGCAATCTGTAAGATTTACTTATAAATAACTCTAAAATAAGTGATTGTTACCCAAAAAATAAAAAAATATAAATTCTTTTGTCTAATTACACACTTTCACATACATAAATGTGACACACGCATAAAGGCCCATAACCATCCAATCAAAATATTCAGAAATAGAGGTGCTCATTATACTAACAGTAATGACTAAGTTTGTATACATGTATGTTTTTTCAACTATGTTTTGCAAAATATTCTCATGCAAACCAGGGTTTCCAATTTAATAAGCCACATGTACATTGCATGTAACAGGGGTAAGACAATGCTAACAAGAAATGTGGTTGTCAGAAACACAATGCCCCCTAATGCGCCACTTTGATTTTTTTTTTTACCTTTGACCTTTAAGGATGACCTTGATCTTTCACCACTCAAAATGTGCAGCTCCATGAGATACACATGCATGCCAAATATCAAGTTGCTACGTTCAATATTGCAAAAGTTATGAAGAAGGTTAAAGTTTTGGTTAAAGTTTTTGAATTATTTTTTTTGACCTTTGACCTTGAAGGATGACCTTGACTTTGACCTTTCACCACTCAAAATGTGCAGCTCCATGAGATACACATGCATGCCAAAAATCAAGTTGCTATGTTCAATATTGCAAAAGTTAATATGAAGGTTAAAGTTTTGGTTAAAGTTTTGGGACACACACACACACACACACATGGACACATACAATGACAGACAGGCCAAAAACAATATACCCCCGATCTTTCGATCCGGGGGCATAAAAATAATCCTGGTTGTGTTTTTCAAGCAATCTAGCTAAAACAAAAAGGTTTAATAAAATAGAAAGATTAACTAAAATGAACATACCAGTTATATAGGGCTATAACTATCATATTGAGTATGTCAACACAAAATCGTGTAATTAGTTGCTAAAAGATACAGAAAGCTTTATATGGGAAAGTGCATGTGTTGACCTCCTTTTTTTGTTACTTTATTTGTACATAAAATGCTTGTCAAGCATACACAAGTTAGTGATTTAAAGTCATACCATTGGTGAGCCTATCAGCTTAATTTTACTCTCTTTTCCAGTCTCTGGTTGCTTGATGTGGCGACTGCAGAAGTGGCTCAGCAAAGCGTCTTCGTTGGAGCAAATAACCCTGCATTCTGGACACCGATTGTGCGCCTCCTTTAAATATAAAACTTTGTGAAACATAAAAATATATTAAACATTTATTTTTCATCATTTTAACCAATAAATACCTACTAAACAAGAACTTTGACATTAACTTAGATAAGAAAACATATATATTATTTTCAATTAAATTGTTAAACAAGAGCTGTCTCCATAGGATGACGTATGCCCCCAATAAATGCTTTGATAGAAATTATGAGCATTTTTCGAACCCTAAACGCGGACCCTAAGGTCAAGGTCATGGGGTGAAAATTTGTGTGGGTATGGAAAGGCGTTGTCCATATACACATGCATATCAAATATGAATGTTACATCTGAAGCGACAAAAGAAGTTATGAGCATTTTTTGAAACCTAAACACAAAGTGTGACGGACAGACAGACATCAGACAAACAGACAGAAGGACAGTTCGATCACTATATGCCCTCCTTCGGTGGCATAAAAAAAGTTAATCCAGAAATGCAAAATAAGTCCCAAACTAGAGAGCGGACACCATACTTAATCCTTAAAATGCACGTAATGTAAGCAAGTAAGTTCAAATAACAATGTACACAATTTCAATACTTTCTTAAAGTCAGTTCAAATAACAATGAACACAATTTCAATATTTTCTTATCACTTAATCAATAATTATTATTTAAAAAAAACCATCCTGACAGTCCCCTCACATTTATGTGACTGAACTATCAGTCAAAAAAACGTTTGTTAGCTAACAGGGAGATATCTGTTATGGGAGAAGGTTCAAAATATTTTTGCCATTTCTTATATCACACTGCAAGTGTCAGTGCTACTGGCTCTGGGCATTTTCTATTTTTATCAAACCACTAAATTCAATGTATTTTATTCAGAAAACTTTGCAAAAGACAACCTCAGTGTCTGGACTGACCTGATGCACCAAATCGCACAAGTCAGCTACATCTCTGAAATTATTTCAATACAATCATTTTCATTAATAAAAATAGATAACAAGAGCTGTCAGAGGACAGCGCCCTCGACTATTCGAGTGCTTGACAGTATAACGTAAGCCATCATGGGGAAATTGTTCATATTCAATAATTTATTAGATGATCTTTCAAAAATAAAAAAAGGAAAAAAAATAAAAATTTGGGGAGGGGGTAGGGGGGTTGAGAGGGGGGTATAACATGGGGTGTGGTCATTTATTAGACGATCTGACGATCTTTCAAAATAAAAAAAGGAAAACAAAAAATTTGGGGGGGTGGGGGGGGGGGCAGGGATTCTGGGTTGGGGCGTGGGGTATTGCAGTGCTGCAGCTAGGATTTAAAAAGGGCAGGGGGATTTTTTGTCAAAAGGGCACTTTGGACGCGCAGTATTTTGTCAAAAGGGCACTTTCGAGCGCGCGGGCGTTTCTAGAATGCTTCGTCATGCATGTTAATTTATGTGTTATCAATAATTGTAAGAATGAATTATTCCCATTGTCATTAAACAATTCAAATTTAATTACTACAATGAGGAATAAATTAATTACAATGTATTTTAATAAGAGATTTATTAATCATCATATGTAAAAAAAAAATTAAAAAAAAAATAAAAAATTTAAGGGCAGGGGGGGCCCTAGGAAGGTCAGGGCGGAGCTTCGGGAGTGCAGGGCGGGGCGCCCTTCGATTGAGGCCTAGCTGGAGCACTGGTATTGCACGGGTGGAATCCATTGTGGTATTCAGGTAAGTGCTGTTTTGTCAAAGTATTAATAAAATCTTATCATAAATAAAGAAGTTATGTGAATTTAAGCAAAATGTCCAATTCTCAAAGTAAAAAAGGGGCCATAATTCTATCAAAATGCTTGATTCAGTGGTCTAATCTTGTTTATAGGTTGGGGTCATGTTGGTAAACAAGTATGCAAAATATAATAGCAATATGTCAAAGGACATAGGAAATATTTGGGGTAGTACGCAAACTTTAACACAGATTTATCAATGATATGCATATTCTGAGTATAAAAGGGGCCGTAATTCTATCAAAATGCTTGATTAAGTGGTCTCCTCTTGTTTGTAGGTTAAAGGTCATGTTGGTAAACAAGTATGCAATATAACAAAGCAATATGTTAAAGGACATAGGAAATATTTGGGGTAGTACGCACAATTTAACATAGATTTATCAATAATATGCATATTCTAAGTATAAAAGGGGCAATAATTCTGTCGAAATGCTTGATACAGTGGTCTGCTCTTGTTTATAGGTTGGGATCATGTTGGTAAACAAGTATGCAAAATATGAAAGCAATATGTCAATGGACATTGAAAATATTTGAAGTAGTACGCAAACTTTAACATTTGCACGCTCACGGAAACGCCAACGCCGGGGTGAGTAGGATAGCTCCACTATATATATTTCATATATAATAGTCCAGCTAAAATACAGTCAACAATTAAAGAGTTGTTGTCACTGGGAATGTGATCTTGCATATATACACTTCATGTTGACAACATATTATTTTCAATTAAATTGTTAAACAAGATCTGTCTCCATAGGATGACGTATGCCCCCAATAAATGCTTTGATAGAAATTATGAGCATTTTTCGAAATCTGAATGCATTTTTTGAACCCTAAACACGGACCCTAAGGTCAAGGTCATGGGGTAAAAATTTGTGTGCGTATGGAAAGGCCTTGTCCATGTACACATGCATATCAAATATGAATGTTACATCTGAAGCGACAAAAGAAGTTATGAGCATTTTTCGAAACCTAAACACAAAGTAAGACGGACGGACAGACAGACATCAGATAAACAGACGGAAGGACAGTGCGATCACTATATGCCCTCCTTCGGCGGCATAAAAAACGTTAATTTAGAAATGCAAAATAAGTCCCAAACTAGAGAGCGAAAACCATACTTAATCCTTGAAATGCACTAAGTGACCCTGTGACCTAGTTTTTGACCAGGCATGACCCATATTCGAACATGACCTAGATGTTGTCTTGATACAACTTCTGACCAAGTTTGGTAAAGATCAGATGAAAACTACTTCAATTAGAGAGCAGACACCATGCTTAAACCTTAAAATGCACTAAGTGACCCCATGGTCTAGTTTTTGACCCGGCATGGCCCATATTCGAGCTTGACCTAGATATTGCCTAGATACAACTTCTGACCAAGTTTGGTAAAGATCAGATGAAAACTATTTGAATTAGAGAGCGGACAAGAAAAGTGTGACAGACAGACAGACAGTGCGAAAACTATATACCCTCTTTTCTTCGAAAGGGGGCATAAAAAATGTGGAGTAAAATATATACAAATGTGTTCTTTTTCTTTGCAGACTGACTTACCTATCAAAATAGTTACATAAACAAATATGTATAATTATATTGTTAATATTATGCGCATAAATAAAACATTTGCTATTTCATGTAAAATTAATTGTAGACAGCAAATAATGAAACAAGAAACCGTTTGAGACGGGTGATGCTCCACAAAGGTTTTTTTGTCACAATATTGCACTATATATTCAGATAAAAGGAAACGTCTTGAGGGGCATAACTTTGGACAAAATAATACAATGGATGGTTTAGTAACTTAAAAATTTCAAAGGGCCATAACTCTGTAAATAAATCATCTAACCAGAACCCACTAATAACATGCGCATCTCCTCAAGGTAGTTAAGCTTCCCATAAAGCTTTATTGTATTCCAGTCAGTAGTTGGGGAGAAATAGCCCGGACAAGAATTGCACTATATGTACAGTTATTAGAAAATTTCAAAGGGCCATAACTCTGTGAAAAATCATCCGACCATAACCGGCTTATAATATGCACATCTCCTGTTGGTAGTGAAGCTTCCCATAAAATTTCATTGAATTCATGTAATAAGTTGCTGAGAAATAGCTCGGACAAGAATTGCACTATATGTACAATGGAAAATTTCAAATGGCCATAACTCTGTGGAAAATCATCCGACGAGAACCGGCTGATAATATGCACATCTCCTGTTGGTAGTGAAGCTTCCCATAAAGTTTCATTGAATTCCCGTCATTAGTTGCTGAGAAATTGCTCGGACAAGAATTGCTCTATATGTACAATGGAAAATTTCAAAGGGCCATAACTCTGTGAAAAATCATCCGACCAGAACCCGCTGATAATATGCACATCTCCTCTTGGTAGTGATGCTTCCCATAAAGTTTCATTGAATTCCAGTCATTAGTTGCTGAGAAATAGCCCGGACAAGAATTGCACTATATGTACAGTAAATGGAAAATTTCAAAGGGCCATAACTCTGTGAAAAATCATCCGACCAGAACCCGCTGATAATATGCACATCTCCTCTTGGTAGTAAATCTTCCCATAAAGTTTCATTGAATTCCGGTCATTAATTGCTGAGAAATAGCCCTGACAAGAATTGCACTATATGTACAGTTAATAAAAAATTTAAAAGGGCCATAACTCTGTGACAAATCATCCGACCAAAACCCGCTGATAATATGCACATTTCCTCTTAATAGTGAAGCTTCCCATTAAGTTTCATTGAATTCCGGCCTTTAGTTGCTGAGAAATAGCCCGGACAAAAATTGTTCACGGACGGACAGACGGACTGACGAAGCGGCGACTATATGCTCCCCCCCAAATTTTTTGGGGGAGCATAAAATGTCAAATTAACATGGATAATAGAAAATATTGTGAAATGCTTTATTTATAAATTAGAAACTAGATAACACTTCTAAAATGATTGCAAGTTTCCATGACTCATTGAGGAATAAACCATGTAAAATGTTAGTTTTGCAAATTTATATAGTTATGGGAAACAACTACATTAAATTTAAATATCAAAGCTTTTTTTTATAATTGTATATGTACCGGTAAAACACCGCTTCATTCGTAAGAATGTCATTTGAACCTAGATGAAGATACAGCTGTTGAACATCCATCTTCCGCAAGTCTCTCAACAATGCATGGCGAAAACGATCACAAGAAAATTTGGCACCTTTGAAAACAGAGTTGGCGAATGTCTGTGTAAATAAATCACAAATATACATGAATGAATACACAAGGAAAATTCATGCTTTGCCTCAAGATTAAAATGAAAAGTTTGCAATTACAATTCCCTACAATCTGTAAAATATTCCACACGCTTAAATAAAATATATAACCATGCAAATTAGTTAGAAAACGCAATGATGCCAATAATTGCACATCAGCATAATAAGTTTAACTTTATATTGATGACAAATACTGTAATCATACGAAGCTTAGGACTTGACATTTGAACTGTTTAAGTATAAAGAAATGAAATAATTACATCATTTATAGAAACTATGAGTATCACGTTTAAATGGTGGCATTTCGTGTTTTCTCAAAAATGTTTACAAAAACAGTAAACATTTAAACGACTGTTGATATCAACATAATCCATTTTAGTTCATTACGTTACAATGTTGCAAAACTTATTAAAAGCTGTTAAAAAAAGACTGGTATTCATTTGTATCATGTGTGCCAGATGGCCCTTATTCACAACAGCGTAAACATAACAAAACACCATGTACGACCTAGACGGCTTGAATATTTGACACACGTCGGCACAAAGTGCTCGGGAAAATTTTCCAGCTATTTGTTGCATGATCATTCCCCGAATTGTCTTGAACATTTGACGCGCGTCAGCACAACGTGCATGAGGAAATTTTTTCTGACATTTATTCATCCGCATTCATTTTTAATTTAATAAACAGATACTCGTTTTTATGTACATCTTGTTAGGTAGAAAACAATAAAAAATTTACACAGGTGTAGTCTTATTGAAGAAATGTGGGATCAATATTTATTTGTCTTTGTTATAAAATACTACGGCATGTAAGTAGAAAATGTGTACCCAATGACTCAACAACGGCAAGAACAGTTGGTTTTAATATGACGTCATTGCCCAAATGGGTTATGATCTGAATATAACTTCTGGAAATAATCATTACTTTCAGTTTGGAAATGCGATGTCAATGACGCTTTTATAACTGACATTTGGATATCGTTTAAACGGTAACCTTTTGTTTATTTCATTAATCATTTCGTTTTAACGTTTAGAAAAATGTGTACATGTGATACCATTAATAGAAACAAACCTGAAACTGTAATTACTGTTCTATACCATTGTCATTACATATTCTCATCAGAGATTGGCAGGCATTTGACAGCTATATCATCAGGAAGAATATCCTTAATCCGATGAGCATTGGAGTCCCCAGCAATACGGTTCACTTTTCTCCTGTCTTGGGCACCTGAAAAAATAAAAGGAAAATGCTTCCTGACACAACACTGCATCCTGTTCAAAAGAGCCTGCGTAATAAATCTACTAATTATAAAAAGACAAGTCTTAACAACCCAAATACTACCTTAACAATACTATTGCAACAAGACTAATAAGGACGACTAAACTTGTCTTATGTGTATCTAACTACACAAAAAGAATATAAAAAAAACAGATCAATCACGCTTTAATAAAAATAAAGGTCACACAAGTTAAAAAGCACTAGTTTTCAATAATCAATAAGTGTCAAAATTGCAATACACTGGTCAGTGTTCAGTGCAAATATCACTATGAACATGTCAAAAGTGTCAATTATTGCACTAGTGTGTAACACACTGAATGTGTCCAAATGCGCGAAGCACCTGTTTTTTTAATAATTAGTATTAAAGTGTCACTCAAAATTGCAATCCACTGGTAAGTGTTCATTCAATGCAAATATCACACAGTCACTATAAACACATCAAAAGCGTCAATTATTGCACTAGTGTAAAACACACTGTAAGTGTCCAAATGCGCGAAGCACGTGTTTTTAATAGATCACAAAATGGGTAATAAAACGCACAGTTGAACTTAAGATGAAAAGTAAACACAAATCCTTCGTTCACTCACACCGAGTTACTAGGACTTGGTCGCGAAAATGAATGCCACTTTGAATCATACACTTTACAACGTCGAAATACACCAAATCACAATTAAAAGATAGCTATTGCAAGTTCAAAAACAAAACTGAAATATATAAGCGCCGAAATGACTTCTTGATCTCAAAACAAGGTCACAAAGTGAAACGTATACAATACCGGATCTTAGTCCAAATAATTAGACGTAAGCTACCCCGCTTATATCGATGTAAATCGACCTCATATTTATAGGAGTATACCGGATCTCAACCGTTTGAAAGCTCGTGTGCAATCAAAAGGGGAGATTATTCCAACGATGTTTTTTTCTTGTTTCTCCATTCGGTACCCCTCGCACGTTATTTGATTACGCTTTCTTCATATATGGTCATATTACACTCATTCATAACGTTTATTTATAGATGTTTGTGTTGTGACATATATGGTTATGATTACCATATAAGGTAAAGACGGACAGGGACCAGAGTCGCTCTGATAGCCATTATATGCATCTTTTGACAATTTTAAAACCTAAAAATTATAAAGCGTTGCAACGCGAAACGATTGAATAATTTGGAGAGTTCTGTTTTTGTCGTTAAATTTTGTGAAACTACGAAGATTGCTTATATAAGGTATAAAATACGTCAAGTGTGTGTACTCGGCGGAATAGCTCAGTAGGCTAAAGCGTTTTTACTTCAGGACTCTGGCAGGACTCCAGGGGTCACTGGTTCGAAACCTGCTCCGGGCAATGTTCTTTTCCTTTTTTTAATTTTATTCTTGATTTTTTACTGGAGCTTTTACGATCCAATGTTTACAATTATCAATATAAAGCATTTAATGAATAAGTTAAAAAATGCCAAAATCTGTGAAAAGGCCCCTTTAAAGTATTGTAAAAGTTAACGATAAAGCAAAGGTCTTTAAATGGAAACAAACAATTTACATTGCCTGGTCTGGTATTTACACTGACGAATTAAAGATCATGATCCCAGGGACCGGTCTTCGTTCAACATATTTGCACAGTACAATACATGTTTACAAGAATCATACATTACATACATCGAGATAATTATTCGATTACTGAAGGACAGTTATAACATCTAGTTCCTTTTCATGCATATATTTCAATTTTTTTTTCAAGAAAATATATAATTATGAGCCTCGCTCTGTGAAAAGGGGGTTAAATGCATGTTGGTAAAGTTACGTCCCAGATAATCCTGTGCAGTCCGCACGGGCTAATCAGGGACGACACTTTCCGCTTTAATGATTTTGTTTGTTTAAAGAAAGTCTCATCTTAAGCAAAAATCTAGTTTAGACGAAAGTGTCGTCCATGATTAGCCTGTGCTGACCGCACAGGCTTATCCGGGACGACACTTTCCGCACACGCATTAAACCCCCTTTTCACAGAGCACGTTCCATTTGATAAAACGAAAAAATCTGTTGTTTCTTTAAGCGATCGCAAGATCTAGGTTAATACGTGGTCCATGATTGGAACACCTAAATGCATACAGACAAGGATATGTTTTTGTTTACTTTTTTGTAATCAAATTAGTTACAATACTGGTTTAGTGTCTACTTACTCGACATCGCTATACTGGCATGAAAATGAACATCCGGTGAACACAAAAATGTAATACTACGTCAATATATAGAGAAAAAAAATGTCTTAGTTTGTTAAAGCATAAGGTTAGGATGCGTATGAGGTAAAACATTTTTGTCGTTTATAAAGAATAAAGTTCGATAAGACAAAAAGCGTATGACCCTGAGATAAATCATAACAACACTGTTTTATAAGTGGCGATGTTACTAAACAGATCAAGCGATTAAAAGTTATACCCACAGGTGGTTAGCGTGTGGCTATGATATTCGTTAGTGAAAACATCATTTTGCATGATAAATAATCATATTTTAACGAAAAATCATGTTTTTTTCTGAAAAAAAAATCACTATCAAATGCTACTTTTATCGTCCACACTTTTCGCAATGATCGCTATGTATTTCCCATCAAGCATGCTAACATTAAAGTGTAACTGTATTTTAGTAAATGTGCACCTCTTTCTGGTTTCGAAAGAGCGAATTAATTACTTTACTTATTATGCTAATTTGATACAAACGGTCGCTCCAGTAAATTCGGAAACGCTTCTGTAACCTTCCCCGGGACACGTGACGTGACGTCATATCGGGGCAAAGTTTAACAGTACAGACGATAACACTTAAATATACCTTTCGACTTCGGTAAACACACGTTTGATTCGGTTGAGCTTAAACATGGATTTATTCCTTTGAAAGGACCTATTTTGGATTTATGAAGGCACTTATGGATATATTACCTGAGGACCCAACTTTCCGGACTGTTTTTGGTATGTATTTGTATAAAAATATAATTCAACTGGGTTTTAATTGTTCATATAACGAACGCGGTATTAGTTTCTTTATGAAATTGATACTATCTTCATGTATGTTAGTTTGTTATCATCGCATGATGATGTTGACGATTAAAATGAACTTATATACAAGTAAATATATATAAAAAGTAAATAATAGTTTTGACATCATTGTCATATATATATATATATATATATATATATATATATATATATATATATATATATATATATATATATATATATATATAAATTGCAAGCACATGCTCTCGATTAGTATATTGGCTTTAGGTATTTTTATTAGATATGGAAGCATATTTGTGCCACTACTTACCAGATGAAATAACGTGAAAATAATGGCGGATTTGTCGATAGCAGATAAATTTTCACGAAAAGAAAATAAACTATGTTAACACGAACTTTTCCCTGTTAGTGCTCTAAACTGCCTCCACATAAAGATAAATTAAAGTTTTCACGAAAATTAATCACTTTCTTGAAAACGGATGACTTCATGAAACCTTGGAAATAATACATTTTCATGAAAAGAGTAAAATAACGGAAGACTTTTCTTGAAAACTTTTCACAAAACCATAACAAATTAGCGAAAGTTGCCAGATCTAAAAATAGATGGACTTCAGAGCCTTTCACGTGAATACCTGACGTGGTGTTCTACGCGTGGTTTGTAAGTATGTTTAAATTAACAAAGTAGATCTATTAATTGTATACAAGAATGATATTAATTGTTTATAAAAATGTTTGAAATGTTTTTGGTCTACACTTCTTTTATAAATATAATTTGGAAAGGCACATATTCATAAAAGTCAATTTTTTCAGTGGTAAACATATATTTTTTGTTACAGCTGTCCCAGAGCTTTTTGTAAGTTGTTTAAATTCTCTTAAGAAATGAAAGCAAGCTGGAAATACACCAAATTTCCTTGTTTATGTGCAAGGGATGATATTTATTTGATGTTGTCCTTCATTTTGTCAACTGATTTGCTTAAAAA
Source organism: Dreissena polymorpha (assembly GCF_020536995.1). Classification (NCBI taxonomy): domain Eukaryota; kingdom Metazoa; phylum Mollusca; class Bivalvia; order Myida; family Dreissenidae; genus Dreissena; species Dreissena polymorpha. The sequence goes on along the minus strand of NC_068355.1, from coordinate 132,329,325 downwards.
AATAAGAGTTTAAACAATTCTAAAATAACTAATTACCTAGAGTGTCTGAGGCACTTTATAAAACCTAGTAAGACCTTAATTATTTAACATGAAGTGCTAAAATTGTTAGTATGGTCTTTTGTAAGTGTTTTCGTTTTTCTTTTCAGAGTATTACCTATCCTAGAATTCCAACATGCCACATTTGCAGAGATAGATATTGCGATACCTTTTTAGACTGTGGACACACACTGTGCTACGTTTGCAGCTGCGAATTGGAAGAAAGGTGTTCGGTATGCCCCATTTGCAGGTGTCAGTTCAAAATGTCAAAAAAACTGTTATACTAAATAAAACTATGTATCTTGGACTGATTTATGGCGAGGGAGTTGTTGGGTACGATTGATTAACCAATGAAAACCCAGATGGTATTTTTATACAACCTTAATCATGCTCATACTATGTAGTTTTAATCAATATTTAATGTAAAGTATTAAGAAATATCCAAGGAGGGTGACACTCATGATGTTATGATGTTTTTTCATTATTTTGGAAATTAGGTTTTACTCACTTGAGCACAAAATATTTCTTCTTTTGATTTCCTTGTTGTTCTGTTGGAAAATAGTTTTACTTATTTAGCGCCATCTTGGCCTTGTTTATTTGACTTGAGGGTTTTAAACATGAGATGCCAGCATATATGTTCATGTTTACTTGTGTACTGTTGGATTGTGTTTTATAATTGCTATGTTTTTACAATTCTTATAGAGCACTTATTAAACCAGGGGATCTTAAGTGTGGATATTAAGTTGTTCAAAGTTGGATATTGATTTCAAATTGACATTACATGTGTAAATATTTGGATATTTTTATATATAACATAGTTTGTTTAAATATTTCAAGATTTCATTTCTTACACAATAAAAGTGTATATTTTAGCAATAGTGTCAAATGAACAAATTTAAGACAATGGAAGTCATTTCTGATAAGGCTGAAAATAATTAAAATTTGTAAAATTAACTATAAAATACATTTTTAATTCACCCCAGACATTTGCTTGATAGCTGGTAAATATATTCCTGCTAATGAGAGGGAAACTGTGTCCCTTTATGTAAAACGGTAATTTTAAGATTTTATTCTTGAGAACAAAGTTAAAACTTAAGTTTTCTGATAAAAAATGTATACTTTAACTATCACTTCAAAAAATATGAATGTATACTTTTAGTAACATTTTAATACAAAAATAGCAAATACCAATGAACATAAATGTTATACATTGTCATCTTTGAGATTATTATTAAAATAGCTTACTTAGTTTAAAAGGCCTGTCTGTGAAGAGTTTGAATTAGTTCTGTATTACACAAATTTTCAAGATTTTTTTCGCATTTTATATCCTTCAGTTTAAGTTGTTATTATCCCCCCACCTGATAGGTCGGAGGGGGATATGGGAATCGCGATCGTCCGTCCGTCTATGTGTCCGTCCCATTTTTGTCTGGATCATAACTTTGCCATTTATCACTAATCAAATTTCACTCATCTTGCTACAAAAGCTTTCTACTATTAGACGATGTGTCTCGCCATAAATTAAGATTGCTACCCCCAAGGTCAATGTCACACTTACAGGTCAAATGTCCATATATGACAATATGAAAGTGTTTCGTGTCGGGAGCATAACTTCGTCATTTATCAAGCGAATTTCATTTAGCTTGGCACACATGTCACCCATAATTAAATGATGTGTCACGCTCGACACCCAGGTCATTACCTCCAAGATCAAGGTCACACTAATAGGTCAAATGCCTATATATGACAATATGATACAATTTTTTGTGTCCAAAGCATAACTTTGTCATTTATTAAGCGAATTTTAATTAACTTGGCACATATGTTACCCATCATTTGACGATGAGTAACGCTTAACACCTAGGTCCCTACCTCCAAGGTCAAGGGCACACTTGTAGGTCAAATATTAATATATGACAATATGATACAAGGTTTTGTGTCCTAAGCCTAACTTCGTCATTTATCAAGCAAGTTTCATTTAACTTGGCACAAATGTTTAACATCATTAGATTATATGTTGCTTTTAACACCCAGGTCCCTACCTCCAAGATCAAGGTCATTTATTAAGCGCATTTCATTAAACTTGGTTCTAATGTTCCCCATCATTAGACTATGCGTCTCTCTTGACACCCAGGTCCCTATCTCCAAGGTCAAGGTCACTCTTATCGGTCAAATGTCCATATATGATAATATGGTACAATGTTTCGTGTCCGGAGCATAACTTTGTCATTTATTAAGTGCATTTCATTTAACTTGGTACTAATGTTCCCCATCATTAGACGATGTGTCGCGTTAAACACCCAGATACCTACCTATAATGTCAAGGTCACACTTTTAGGTTAAATCTTCATATATGATACAGTTTCATGTTTCATTCGTATCTGGAGCATAACTTCGTCATCTTTCAAGTGAATTTCATTTAACTCTGCACAAATTTCATCATCATTGTCCAATATGTCATGCTGAACAGCCAGGTCCCTATCCCCAAGGTCAAGGTCACACAAAGACTTATAGGTTAAATCTCTATTTATGATACAATGTTTTATGTCCTGCCTGCGTCCGTAGCACAATTTCGTCCGCAAAGTTCTTGTTTTTTTGTTGTTTTTTCTGATTTTCTTAACTTTTTGATAACATTGATTTCCCATTGATTGCTATGCTGTGATATGACAAAAAGGTCTTTCTTATTTTAAATAAATAATTTCTAAAATAAACAGTGTCATTATTAATTGTATTTGCCCTTGCTTGACTTAATCATGTTAATATGTTTTAGCTCTACTTTTCGACGCATGTTGAGTTATTGTTGTCAGACCATTGTAGTTGAGGACATCAGTCTTGTTTAAGTGTGTGACTGGTGTCCATTTTTCAACAACTGTCAAAGGTTTTCACCTCTAACTTTGAACACTTGCAGCCAGTTGTGTGAACTTTGATAAAAGTTATCATTGGTTATCTTTTTCAATATCTCTGGTTTTTGGATAATTTAATTTGGATTCTAATTGTATAAAAAGATTAACGAGACCATCACATGCTTTGGATATTGTTTTTTTGTTGTTAAAGTTATCCAAGGTCTTAACCAATTTGGACAAATTTAAGCAGTGGACAAAGATAACCGGCGGATAAGATATCCAAGTTTTATACAATGGGCTGTTGTTAACTATCAAAAGGAGAACACAAACTTGCAAGGCAGATAATCCAAAATATATTTTGGCAGAATTATGCCCCATGTTAAACGTATATTTTTTCACTTAGATTTTCATTTTATAATAGTAATCTAGCACTGCCCTGAGAAAAGTCGAGTGTGTGGATGTCAAACAGTTCTTGTTTAAATATCATCTTGATTACCATCAAACAAATTCAACTAATACAGCCACCTCTGACTTACCTTTGCACTTTCACATACTCGGTGTAGTTGTACCTTAACAAATAGTTAGTTGTACATAACTCTTGATGTATTTATCCATATATACTGGTGTGTTTGAGGTATGTTACTCAAAGGTCAAGGTCACATGTAGACTACTGCATAATGAAAATAAGTTTGGATATGAAACACTCTTATTGTATGGCATGAAACTGCTATTCTCACCCACATTGGCGGAACAAGGCAAGACGAAAAGTGCCTTATAACAACCCCTGCATTTAATATAACCCGAGAAAATGACACCTGACAGCCCTCTGACATGACTGCAAGTCACAATGATATGAAATTTGACAGTCGTAATGAGTCAGTTTCTCTCGTTTACTTTTAGTCTTTACAGAACCGTCTCAAGGCGCACCTTGTGCTGCCTTGTTCATACCGTATGCCCGAAAAATTTATAACTATTTGACAGTATAAGGGCGATTGCCACACATGGGCAGAACAGAAGCATTCCACCGTTCATATGAAATTTGAAAGTGTTACGCAAACAGTGCAGTGATCCAAAAATTATATTTCCAGACACTCTACCCTTCGTGTATACTTCCCCCGTGACGGTATTGATTCCATATAAACTGTAACCTGGTTTGTGTTTTTTTTTTATTCTAGGGAGTTCATAACAAATAAAGCTAGCATTTTGGCCACATATTTAAATGATATTTTAAAGCATGAAAACTGACAAAATATGTATTGTTTTATTGACACACAATCATACATGGCAATGACAGCGCATACAAAGCCAACAGCTTGTTTAAAACTAGTACTTGCTCTGTTTATAGACACAACTATATCTATTAAGGTAGCGCACCTCTAATGATTTCCCGCGATTTATTTTACGATCAATGCCGATCTTCAATGATCGGTTATTTCCGAGAGATGCATTTTATTTTTTTCAAACTTCGAATTTTGATACGTGTTTACCTAATTCATTTAGAATACATTATTTTTAATATAAATATTGACTTTGATCCAATTATCATCTGAAAAAAAAACGATTTCGCGATTTCTTCAAAGATCGACTAGCCTTTTTACCTGTTTACTTATGGATATCTCATTTAAGGTTGCACTCATATGAAGTTGTCATGGCCGAGTGGTTAAGTCGATGGACCTAAAATCTTTTGGGATCTTCCCGCGCAGGTTCGAATCCTGCCGACATCGCATTATTTTTGCGACGCGTTTTATTTCCTTTCTAATGTAATTTGATTTAATATAGCATATAAGCTATGTTTATTGTTAAATATGTTGAAAATTGTATACACATCCTTCAATTTTTTTAATTAAAACAACGTTATGGCTAAATTGGGTAATTTACTGCTGAAAATACGAATGATGCATGTTGCATTATTTATTTTTATTTCAAAAAGTAAACGGTAAATATGTCTATTTCTTGGTATTTTTGCTGTAAATAGTGTTTCTATAAATATTAAGTTTAAACTATAACTTAAAAAACTAAGAGTGTCTGAAAACTAAGAGTAATTACAGTACTCCCTAGACTCATTGGTGTACTCCTAGACTAATTGGTGTACTCCCTAGACTCATTGGTGTAATTCCTAGACTCTTTGGTGTATTCCTTAAACTCATTGGTGTACTCCCTAAACTCATAGGTGTACTCCCTAGCCTCATTGGTGTACTCCCTTGACTGATTGGTGTACTTCCTAGACTGAGTGGTGTACTCCCTGGACTCATTGATGTACTCCCTAGACTTATTGGTGTACTCCCTAGACTCATTGGTGTAACCCCAAGACTTATTGGTGTACTCCCTAGCCTCATTAGTGTTCTTCCTAGACTGATTGATGTACTCCCTAGACTGATTGGTGTAATCCCTGGACTCATTGGTGTACTCCCTAGACTCATTGGTGTACTTCCTCTAGAGAAGAAGTGCATTCTGACGCATGTTGAACACAATTTCTACACTAAATTACACGATTTTTTTGCAAATACAGCAAATTGATACCCTGTAAACAAGACTGAGAAAATGTTTTGTAAACACTTTAATTAATTATCTTGAAATAACCATTAAATTTAATTGGTCGTATTTTTTCCATATTTCTTTATTTACTAATTCTGAAATAAATTAAGTATCGGCTGTTTCTTAGCAAAACATCTTGTTAAGGATTCTTTTAGCATTTATTCTAAATATGTTAAGATGAACGGAATACAGCAAAACTTTATGATACAACTAAACCCGTATAAATTATGGTAACCTACAATTAATTAATGGGTGTTTGGTTCTGAAATGATCTGAATGTGACCTGATCTCTGTGATTGACTAGAATCTGATCCCTGCGATTGCACTGAATCTGATCCCTGTGATCGCCCAGAATCTGATCCCTGTGATTGCCCAGAATCTTATCCCTGTGATTGCCCAGAATCTGATCCCTGTGATTGCCCAGAATCTTATCCCTGTGATTGCCCAGAATCTGATCCCTGTGATTGTCCAGAATCTTATCCCTGTGATTGCCCAGAATCTGATCCCTGTGATTGCCCAGAATCTTATCCCTGTGATTGCCCAGAATCTGATCCCTGTGATTGCCCAGAATCTTATCCCTGTGATTGCCCAGAATCTGATCCCTGTGATTGCCCAGAATCTTATCCCTGTGATTGCCCAGAATCTGATCCCTGTGATTGCCCAGAATCTTATCCCTGTGATTGCCCAGAATCTTATCCCTGTGATTGCCCAGAATCTGATCCCTGTAATTGTCCAGAATTAAAACAAACTAATTATGTCCATCAATAAAGACTAAAAAAAATCAGAATCAATTTATTGATCAAATGTTGTTCCTCTTTTTTTAACATTCATAACAAAAATCTAAAAAGTCCCAGCAAAACCTACATGCATTTTCTTCCTTAAATTCATGAATATATGGTTAAATACATTTAAGGGTGTACATTTTATCAAGAGTTAATAACTAAATAAACAATTCCATAAAGTAAACAAAATCAAAGAATGTTAGAAGGTCAATCATTTTGATCAATCTAGATTATTATAAAGTTATTCATATCAGTCCAACTAAATATCGGAATTGAACTGTTTATTAAGCTTAAATACTAGTCATCTTGTCCATTCATAAAGATAAAAAAACAACTTGAATCACAAAAGTGGTACTCCAGTTAAACAAGGATGGTCTTAAATACCCTTTTAAACAAAACAAACAAACATATATTGTAATGGAAGGAAAATAATTTCAATTCCAGATTGATCACATGCAAGTTAACAATTAAGTATCGGGTAAAGAATTGTAATTGCTGCCATTTCTGAACCACAGGGTGCCCACACATTATACTTACTCCCCTATTATTTACAGTGACATTTGAACAAAATCACCCATATTCCTTTAAAACCTAAGTAGGACAGGCAAACAGTTAAGTTATGAAAACTGGAAAAATATCATTCTTTAAAGGAGCTATAATGTATAAATATTCCACTCACACAAATTTGATATTTAAATTATTATTTACATAATTATGATTGTTAAAAATAAACAGTTCTTTTCATAGTCAACTCAATTCTAAATTTTATAATCGATTTTAGATCAACAGGGGAAGCAACATGCAACGAAAGTTGGATATGATGATGCATCAGCAATATGTTTTTTTGAAATAAATTTTAATTTTATAATAATAATAATAAAATGCAAGACAACAATAAATAAAATGTATAGCTTCATAATAGTAAAGAATCTTTTTTGTTAAATTGCAATTATGCAATAAAGCAAGACTATCTTAATAAGAAAACAACAACATCCAACATAATTTAACTTTGAGACCACAAAACATATGTAGGACATAGTTCTCAGCATTATTAAATTAGCTCAACTGCCTACGTAACAGCTTAAGTAAATGAATAATTGTTATCCAATTACATTAGCCAATTTATTTATGCACCTAAATACTGCTGCAAGAGTGATTTAATATTCTCTGTTTTCTGATTGGCTAAAAATTAGGCAGTCACGGATTTGTTGGATGACATTTGCATTCCATGTATATGTTTAGTTCTTTAGACATCATTTCATGATCATGATGAAAATGTTGTTGTTGTCCCCTCCAGAATTAAAAAAAATAAAGAACTAAAAAAAATTTTTTTTTTTTAGAAAGAACTCTCTTATAATAAATATTAATTTCATAACAACTAACAAAGTATATAACAAATTAATAATATAATATGATTTTGAATTATTATAAAGAGTTACTTTAATTAAGTATTTCCCAAATCAGTGTACTTTTCATATGAATTTCATGCTTTTCCCAAAATGGCCAGGAAAAGTCCTGATATATCTGCATATATTGTGTCAATATTTGATGATAAAAACATTCCATTTTGGTCCATTTTATTGATTAAAAATTGCTCAAATTTGCCATTTTATCAATTAGAAAGTCCCAATTAGACTCAAAATGGCTAGGAAAACTGAGAGTGTGCATGAAGGCTAAACTGTCTGAAACTAATGTTGAAAAAATCATTGGGATATTTTTTAGAAAAAGGACAGAGAAATTCAGCTGTGAATATAACATTCATACATACATGTGTATTCATATAATAAATTTCATGACATATAAAAGAGTGAATTTTTTATTTCCCCTTTTCCTAAAAAACAACACGTTTTTCCCCTTTGGACGGGCCCCGCCACCATTCCCCTATTTGTGAAAAAAAACACTGGCAGCAGCAAGTGAAGTTGCTTTTTACCACCTAATGCATGTTTTTATATAAAAGTAGGTTCAGACACAGTGAACTCATATTTGTTGGCATAACTACATGTGGTATAATTGTTGTAAAAAGGGACTTTAATGTTAATAGATTTTGGTTTATTTTCAGGTATGCCATTTCATGTCTACACCTGAATTATTCAAGCATATGAACTAAATGAGCTGCATTGTGGGAAAACAGGGCTTAATGGATATGCTTAAAGTGTCATCCCAGATTAGCCTGTGCAGTCACACAGGTTAATAATAACCAGTGACAACACTTTCTGCCTAAACTGATCATTTTCATTTAGAAGAGACTTCCTTTAATTTAAAAGTTCCTTACATGTTGTAAGTGTTGTCCCACATAAACATTTGCAGACTGCACAATGGCTAATTTGGGAGATCATTTTATGCATAATTCATTTAGCCCAGATTTGCAGAAATATGCTCAAATAGAAGATTATGAAAACAAGTTGTTTCCCTAGTCCACTCAACCATACCATACCAGCATGCATTCTTCAGATGATATATTTTCATATAATGTACTTAATATAAGCAATTATATGATGCTAACAAAGTAACAAAAATCATCAGAAACATTCCCAAGTATTCCATCAATGCATGTTGCAACCTGACCCACATATAAAACAGTATTTTCCTTATTTTAAAATGTTTGTTTAATTGTTAATTTACACCTTTACATGCTATATTCTTTAATAATAGAAAGCATAATTTTGAAAAATTGTGATGCTGTGAAAACTGAACAAGTCCCTTTAAATATGCAAAGTGCTTTCCTTGTTTTCAATTAAGCTTGTGTCTTGTTTGCATTGAATATTGACTATGACTGTGCTAGCTCATCTGCAAATGATCTTTTAGCTGTTGTTGGACAAATGGCTCATCATTATTTATTTGTATTGATTCTACAAGACTTTAGGGGTGCAGTTTTGCCCTATTTAATAAACTGTCTAAAATAATTCATGTTTTAATTCTAACTTATTTGGACAAAAATTATAAATTTAACAGGACGCTTATTATTATTTTTATTTTATTTTAATTTTCAAGGGGCATTTTCACGTTTTGGTAAATTGACAAAATTAAAAAAAAATGTTGCAGATTCACAAATTTCGTTGTAGTTATGATATTTGAGAGGAAACAGTAAAACTGACCATTTACCATGCTATAAAATATCCATTTCACCATCTTTTGATGATTTAAAAACCTAAAGATTATAAAGCGTTGCAACGCGAAACAATTGATTAATTTGGAGAGTTCTGTAAGTTGTTGTCCTTATACTTTGTGATATTACAAGGATTGCTTAAATAAAGTAAAAAATTGTGTGAGCATGGATGACCGAGTGGTCTAAGCAAAAGACTTTTACTGGTTCGAGTCCAGTTGAGGGTTACTTTTTTTTCTTTCTTTTATTTTATTCTTGTTTTTAACTGGAGCTTATTAGTTACTGAATGTTTACATTTATCAATATAAAGCATTTAATGAAAAACTTTAATACATGTCAAATCTCTGAAAAGGCCCCTTTAAAATTCTCTTTATAGAACAAGCAGTTGTTTCTATGTCAAAATAAGGTAAACTATAATATTGTAATTTAAATTCCAAAAAAATATTCATTGAACCCAAAATAATTTCAACCAACTGCACCCAAATGAGTAATTAGAGTTGTTAAAGTGTATGTGTTTATGTAACTGATATATTGCGATGAAAAATTTCTTAATGATATCAACTGTTACAAATATTATTCAATAATATCTTTGTATCCTTTAATCATAGTCATAACCACATTTTTTAATTTCACTTCTTAGTCATCGCTTGGTCACCAATCAACGTGGATAGGAAATGTGTTAATGGCCCATATAGATTTCACAAACTAACTGCGAGCCATTTATTTTTAGGTATTTGAACATTTTATGGTAGAAACAAAGTTTTACCCAAGTGCTTTAAAGCTGTAACTAAAGCAGTAGTTGTTCTTACTTTTCCTACTTTTAACCTGAGACATAAGTTTTGAAGAGGAATTTCAAGAAATCATATTAAATAAATAATCTGTGTTGATGTGATTGCAGCAAATACAACAACGTCATTCATACAGTATAATATACCCAGCCACTCCGCATTTCAGTCATTAAAAAAAGTCATCCTCAGGTTTTCAATTGTGTTAATGACAACTCTTTTTGTCTGAAAATTATCAGTATTTTGAATTTTAAAACTTTTTTGTTTGTTTCTTTTTCAAAGAGCATGTTTCTCTTATAAGTGACAAGACCTTGTCAGTAAAGTACTTGAACTTCGCTCTCGGAAAAAAGGGAATAATGCATGTGCAAAAGTGTCGTCCCAGATCAGCCTGTGCATTAATATTTCCATAAATCATCAGACAACATCTGTACTTTAATTGTAAAACTTTAATAACATTTTTCAAATTGATTATTTGTTGCCTTCATTCTTGAAATGAGCTTATTATCAAATTCTATGAACATACCATAAAACATCAGAAAAAATATGTCCTTAAACTGAAAACCCTATTACTTCTATCAATATCATAAATATCTGAAATATCTGTCTTTCACATTAAAACTGTTTTGTAAAAAATACTGAATCTTAAAGTAGCATGCTAGCTCAGTAAATGTGTTATTTGTAACATAATGTTAATATACATTTTTACATGAGAAAATCACTAAAATGATGTCCTATAATTCTAATTTTGACCTCTTTTTTCCAAATTGACAAAATGCACTATGTTCATTTTACATTGAATATCATTACACTAATGTGTCCAAACAGTAAAATAATACTTAAATGAAAGGTAACCGCCTTGTATGCAATTTGTTCTGTGAAATAATGGCTCAGTGTATCTTCATTTAAATACAAAACAAAGTTCTCAACAAAATTATTGAACATATTAAGATTAATAACATTATTCAAATTAATATTTTTATGTCCCCCACAAAAGTAGTGGGGGACATATTGTTTTTGCCCTGTCTGTTGGTTGGTCTGTTTGTCTGTTGGTTGGTTGGTTTGCGCCAATTTTTTAACATTTTGCAATAACTTTTGCTATATTGAATATAGCAACTTGATATTTGGCATGCATGTGTATCTCATGGAGCTGCACATTTTGAGCGGTGAAAGGTCAAGGTCAAGGTCATCCTTCAAGGTCAGAGGTCAAATATTTGTGGCCAAAATCACTCATTTTATGAATACTTTTGCAATATTGAAGATTGCAACTTGATATTTGGCATGCATGTGTATCTCATGAAGCTGCACATTTTGAGTGGTGGAAGGTCAAGGTCAAGATCATCCTTCAAGGTCAGAGGTCAAATATATGTGGCCCAAATCGCTTATTTTATGAATACTTTTGCAATATTTAAGATAGCAACTTGATATTTTGGCATGCATGTGTAACTTATGGAGCTGCACATTTTGAGTGGTGAAAGGTCAAGGTCAAGGTCATCCTTCAAGGTCAGAGGTCAAATATATGTGGCCCAAATCGCTTATTTTATGAATACTTTTGTAATATTGAAGATAGCAACTTGATATTTTGGCATGCATGTGTATCTCACGGAGCTGCACATTTTAAGTGGTGAAAGGTCAAGGTCATCCTTCTAGGTCAAATATATGGGTCATAATTGCTCATGTAATGTAACTTATGCAATATTGAAGCTAGCAATTTTATATTTGACATGCATGTGTATCTCATAGAGCTGCACATTTTGAGTGGTGAAGGGTCAAGGTCAAGGTCATCCTTCAAGGTCAAACGTCATATAGGGGGACATTGTGTTTCACAAACACATCTTGTTTCTTCTTAAAATTAATTCTTGAAATGAGCTTGCTATCTTTTTCTACGAAAATGCTTTAAAAATTTTAGAACAAATCTGTCTTTTACCCTTAAAGCCTTATCAACTTCTATGAAAAGACCATGCAAATCAGAAAAAAATCTGTCTTTCACCTTGAAACTGTTTTACATAAAAAATGTCTTGAAGCATGGAAGCTCAGTAAATATTTGAGAGTTGTTAGTATCATAAAACCTCCCTTAGTTATGTGTTACTTTATCTTCATAAACTGGGAACCTGAGTGTGTAATCAATAGTTATCAAAGTAGGGCCATGTTCTTAGATAACACATCAAATTCATTTAATACACACACAATTGGGATGTTTCAAAATGACACTAACATTTACAAGATGAAAAACATATTTAACCTTGGCTATAAATTGCAGGCAATCCGTCTTAACTGACAAAAACTGAGATCGTCTTGTTGTTGATTTGTCAATTTTGTGGATTTGTTTATTTAATGCTTCTGAACATCGTATAATTATTAATCCTTGACATATCCTGCTTTACAATAGGACGTAGTTGGCATTGAAAAATAAAAGGGAATTTCCCAATTTGTTGTTTTAATATTGCTAGCCATTAAACTCTTTGCTTTGCGTTTGTGGTCAAATGTTCATGTTGTTTGGTGTTTTAAGAATATAATGTGCTATCAATTCTTGAGTCGTGACAGATATATATGTTCACCTTTAACTTTAGAATTAACTTGAAGAAAGAGAAGTTATTGAGGATTTTGATAAAAATGATGATGGTGATGATTATGATGATGCCAAAGCTGTTGCTGCTGCTGCTAGTTCTGCTGCTTATGATGATGATTATGATGATGACAATTATGCTGCTTATGCTGCAGCAGCTTTTATTGCTGCTGCTGATAACAATGATAACGATGATATTATGATGATGATGACATTATGCTGCTGCTGCTGCTAGCATTGTTGATTACAGTGATAATGACAATGGTATGATGATTATGACAATTCTGTTGCTGCTGCTAGCAGTGCTGACAACAATGATAATGCTAATGGTATGATGATGATCGGCCACAGTCTCTGGATGGACATTTTCATCCTGATATACCATGCAGTGACCTTGACCTATACCATGCAGTGACCTTGACCAAAACTTTGCAATGTCTTCTTCCCACTACTCTGAATATTTTGAAGAGTTTTATATCAGAATGATAGATAGCTAGTTTTAATTAACAGGGATAAGTTAAAAGTTTTGAGGAGATATATAAAACCTGCGCTGTGAAAGTAGCTGACTGAAAAAATCTTTAATTGATCAATTATTGTAAGGTTGAGTATGCTGACAACAGGAAAAGTAGAATAACTTTTTTGATAGGACAAAATTTACACGAGTTATTACTCAGCTAGTAGTGACTGCTGTTGATTGTGTTATACATCATAATTGACGCATTCATGTTTCATTAGCCCTACTTAAAATTCTTATTACTTTATTGTCTGTTTATTTAGATCACGACCTTGGGATTGAAGAAAATGGGCCGATCACCCTAGACAATTTTGATTTGGAGAAATTCATCAATGATGACGTGTAAGTAGCAGCGTATGAAATGCTATCGAGGCGTATAAATGTCTGGAATGTTATGTATAGGGAAAGAAAAGGAGCATTGCACTGGGAAAACCAGATTTCATGCATGTGTTTAAAGTGTTGTCCCAGATTAGCCTGTGCAGGTCACACATTCAAATCATGGAAAACTCTTTCTGCCTAAACTGGATTTTTAATTAGAAGAGACTTGGTTTAAACAAAATATAGCATAAATGGGAAAGGGTTTTCCCGGATAAGCCTGTGCAGACTGCACAGGCTAACTAAGATCAACACTTTAAACACATGCATTAAGGTCTGTTTTCTAAAAACGAAGCAAACATAAGTACGGATATGTTTTATGATGAATTTTCTTAATTGAACATAAACAATTAAGTGTTAGTTATGTTTGAAATGATTTGCTGAACATTAAGATTCATTTGTCAGTTATTTAACGATGGTTTGGAGTTGTTCAAAAGTCACGTATGGCTACACAAATACATCATTTAATTTTCTTGTTTGAGTGTCATATTTCAGATTAAAGATCTTTAATCTGCGCTATAAAATTGTGACCACCTTTTTCAGGTTTTGAAATTCTAAGTTTCTGTATTATAATTCATAATTGACAGTTTATATTGAGAGCCGACAAACAGGCAGATTTCAATAATCTTATGTCTTTGTACAGTTGCAGTTATTTGGCGATCAAGTTTTGCGGCCAATTAGAATTAATGAGCATTACAATAGCATGTCATGAACCCACTTGACTCGTAGGAAAGTCTGCCCTAGAGTGGATCACTTGCGTTGACAGGTCACAAGTCTGTTGGTAAAATGTGGACCTTGTTTTGTATTTTATCAGAATAAAGGAGTGGCATTTTTTACTAAAGCTGAAGTGCAATATATATATGTGTCCCGTTCTTAGAAAACTGGGCTTAATGCATGTGCCTAAAGTGTCATTCCAGATTAGCCTGTGCAGTCTGCACAGGCTAATTAGGGACGACACTTTCCGCTTTTATGGTATTTTTAGTTACAAGGAAGTCCCTCCTTACCGAAAATCAAGTTTAGGCGGAAAGTGTTGTCCCTGATTAGCCTGTGCGGACTGCATAGGGCTAATCTGGGATGACACTTAAGGCACATGCATTAAGCCCAGTTTTTTCAGAACAATGCTCATATATATAGATATACACCAAGAAGGGTTTTAGCAGAAGCTTGTTTAGGACTGTTAGATAAACCTTTTACCACTTAGGTATGTATCACATTGACGGATTTGTAGTTCTTTAGAAAGTTACATATAATCAAAGACATTTGTTTTTACTAGATTCAAGTTTTAAAGGCTTCATTTCCAACTCTAAGATAATGCTAAGCAGCAAACAGCATAAAACCTGAACAGACTGCGAGTTACTCACAATTTGCTTCTGAGTCAGGGAAAGGGTTAAGTAATTTTAGTCATGACTTGCAATCTGATAAAGATAATTTAGAATTTGGCAGTTAACAATTGTTCTATGGATTCACATATACATAAAACACGTTCATGTATATAAGACATCTGTGATTGAAATACCCAAGATTCCTTTCATGTGTTTACCCCATTTCCTTTTTTGGTTGTACCCTACCTATTTTCACAACTAACTCGGAGCTAATACAATGTATCTTACACTGGTTTACCATGTGCATTGCATCTTCTTGGTTTTATCGATCACTATATAGTTTTTGTCACTGGTCAGAAAGATAAATGAGTCTGAGGACCATCTTGAAGTGATGACTCGGTCATTGGTATGAAGGTTTTCATTGTGGAGGGTGTTTGCTATTGTATACAGGTATTTTGCTATTAAGGGTCAGTTGATATATTCACCCTATAAGGGATTGTACATTCCCCTACAGGCATCGGAGTGTGAAGTGTTTTGTTATCTGTGTTATCAGTATCACATTACTGTAGGGAAAGGTGTGGGTCTGAACTTTGGGACCATTGGGAAGACAACAATTATTAGTATTTTTTACCTTTGCTTTAAATAAACATGTTCAATATACTATAGAAGAAGTCTCAATTTTAATGTTTCTACTGTAAAATTTAAATCAAATGCTTTTTATGCCGACAACATACAATATATTGTCTACAAACTGTTTGTCTTTCTGTCACACATTAACAGACTCAACTAAATATGTTTTAAGCTCTTTAACTCAACCAGTAAACACTGTAACTCAAATATAACGCGGATGACGGGGTCCAAGCCACGCAACAGCGTTATCAACGGACAGCGTTATAAGTTTTGAGCTTATTTATTTAAAGGGGCTATAAAAACAGGTATAGTATAGCCTATAATATAGGTCCTGTGTATTGTCATGCTGTGTTGTCATCCGCAAATACATGCATATAAACCGAATCGAACGATAACAGTATACATACCGCTTTTCTAATGTGCACATTTATCCGATAATCCAATATAATTACAACATCACTTACGAAAAAATAATGTTAAACATTTATGACATATGTTTATGTTTACGAATTTCATAAACAAATTCATATGCCTACACCATTTTTCAGAAAAAATAGAACAGTGCATTGGGACACAATTTTCATTGGACGAGCGAATTTAAGTTTAGATTGAATGCAATACGATTCATGTACAAAGAAATGTTTTATTGCATCATACGCAGCATGTAAAAAACGTTCTTTCCGGTGACTTTCTGATAACGGGCAAATATTTAAGTGCATCTGTTAACTATTACACTGCGTTAGCATGTAAATAAATCGTCAGGATTTTTAAATTTATTTTTCGTATACGTACTGAGACATTAAACATACACAAAGATCTTTTTATTTATAAAGCATGTATATAGCATATAATAAACGATAACACACTTACACAGCCATAGTTTATACAATGAAATACAAAACACGATAAATACAAAACTTAAAACATAAACAGGTAATCTTTTTAAATAACTTTAATTTGATAATTATTCCGCTTGCACTTGCCTTATTGAAATTAACAGCTCTGATAGGGAATACATATAATAAAGACAGACTTGCGCGTTTTCACACCTTTATTGACATTACAAAACAGATTAACACCAATTAGCTGCACAGAAGGGAATCCCGTATATTTTTTTTATATATGCTTTAATAAAAGTTTCTATTATAGCATATATACAAAAAAAATACAGGATTCCCTCCTGTGATTAACTGTGGAGCTGTCGTTTAACTTCTAATCGATTAAAATCAGTTAAACCGACGGATAAAGCAATCAAGCTGTGATCACCGGCTTCTTTGAATTTTCTGAAAATACATGAAGTTGCATAACATGGATTTGAATCATAAATGGGAGGCTGGAGAAAAAACGGGATCCAAGGACCCCCCGCGTTATATTGGACACAGCGTTATAACAAACTGCACTATATTGGAGTTACAGTGTATATAGGATGACAAGGCCAAATGTCAAAAAATCTTTATAATGCTAATATACTGGAGTCAAAAATATATAACAGCCAATTACCATCTTGCACTTTAGAGTTGTGGCCCTTGAAATTATTTTCTTTCGTTAAATTTTAAGTCATTAAATTTTGTCAGAAGCATATGTCAAAAACTAAACTTTAAGAATTTTCAACCTGAAACTTGCATTGAGGGAATGTGCAGTACTTAAGAAAAAAACTTTCAAGCCAATGAAAACTAGCAAATTAGACCGAAAAGGGCTGCCATTTTAATATTGCACAATCAAATAATCCACTTCATTGAAAAGCCATATTTTGTATTCTAAATTGGAAGTGTTTTAATGATAAAACCATGGGTTGCACAGCACTTTACTTTTACTGTAATTATATAGCCTTAAAAGCATGCATTAATAAGACTGCATGTAACTCATGTACATCATGTGATTCTTCCTCGGGGAAAGCCTGGGCCTTAATTGACAGCTGAATAAAGAAATGGTAGGGCATGGGAGACAACTTACTCTTTTCTCTTTTTTTTTAATCGAAGTGCATTTTCACAAAAAAATATGGAAAGCTGTATAAAAACTTAGTTCATGGGAGACATTTTACTGTAAGATCTTTACTTTTGGTTTGAAAAATGGTAGTGCATTTTTGTTTTAAGTGGAAACTTTTGTGTAAATCAAAAATCAGTTTGTAATGCAATATCCCCTGGGCTACAGTAGTTTAGATAGTTCAGTATTGACGTTAAACTGTTGATCTTTTATGTTGGAAGAGTGGGGTTATTGTTTGTCGTAAAATTGTCATGTAGAATGAAGGTGCCAAAAATGTGGACCAAACAGGAAAACACCAAGAAGGTTTCGTTCACATCTACCACTACCTGCGAAAAAGACCTATTCACACCTAAGATTACATTATCTATCTGTTATGTGGAAAACAGTCCAACGTAAGCTGTCAATGTAAAAATGCACAAACGGAGACATTTAATCTACCATTAGTTCCTACCGTTGCCCTCTTTTAGTTTTTCCGACAACAGCCTTACTGCCTGTACGATAATAGGGTGTAGCATTTTGGAATAAAAAAATGGCGGCTATCATGATTATATATGATTACCAAATAAGTTTATTTATATAATGATTACCAAATAAGTTACTCGCAGGTTGTTCTGGTTTTATGCTGTTTGCACAAAGCCATTTTCAGTTTGCTTCTAAGTGGGAAAGGGTTTAAAACGTAAAGAAGTATCAACTTGAAACTTTAACCCTTTGCATGCTGGGATATGTGTCCTCTGCTAAATTGGTGTCTGCTGAATTTCTAAAATCATAATTTTCTTCACTTTTTTCAAAGACCGCTATCAGAATAGCAAACAGTTTGGATCAAGATCAGACGCCATGTTTTGTGGCTTCTGATCTTGATCCAAACTGTTTGCAAAGGCCTTTAAAATTGGGTTCCAGCGCTAAATGGGTTAAAGGTAGGTAGATCTAATTATAGGAGTGTTATGTACAATAACTATAACTCTCTCCTCCATATTTTTTTATTGTGTTGTGTACAATAACTATAATTCTTGCTACCATATTTTTCGGCATAATTGCCCCTTGCTATGTTATTCTGATTGAATATCGCTAGAGCATATCTTAAAAACTAAAAAACTTTAAACTTCGTAGGTAAGTAGATGTCATTTAGAGCTTTGGATTGCACAAGGGCTGTTACTCTTTCTCCTTTTTTTGAGTAATTGCCATTGGTGAGTTTGTGTACATAATTATTTGTTTATAATGAAAATAATTAAGAAAATGTGTGTCCAAGAAAATTGATAAAATAACCATAGAAAAGGTTGTTGGTGCTTTAGATTTACGCTTGTTCCAAAACGTCATCTTAATGTACATTTGTGATAAGTTATTTATTAAGACTGGCCCCTGCTTGTCTCCTGCAACAAATGTGACTGATACTGCAATGTTTTTGGTAGTATGGCATTGTGTCACACGCTGGTATTTGCCAGTATATTATATTAATATATGAAAAAATAGAGCTTACAATTTAGTTTATGTCATGAATAAATTATGAAGCCTCATGACAATTTATTCTGACAACATCTGTCTCATGCATTCATATATGTATGTATCAGATGACGTATTTTTAAGTTTTCTCACTTCAGTATGAGGCATGGAATTTTGAAAAAAATGCTGTGTATTAACGCTCATACATTCTGAAGGTTGCTAAAAGCAGTTATAAAAAGTATAATAATGTGATGAATAATCATTACTTCTTGGGTAGGTAATGGTATCGACTAAGCTGCTTTTTATTTTGTCCTTTGATCTTATATAATAACAAGGATAGTTTATTTTGATTTTCCATGATATAAAAAATAAATATTCAGACTCCATGACAAATAAATGATCTTTTAAATTGATTTTGTATGCAATTGTTGTCTTTTAACATATTCAAATATCATCTATTCTTTTTATATGGAAATTGCATGTTGGGCACCACAAAGTCATTAATCAATGATCCCAGTGAATCTTATACTGAATAATATAGTCCTTGGGTTAACCTTTTATCACTTAGATATGTATTTTCACACATTTGTAGTCCCTTACAAAGTTAAATTTAATTAATGACCTTTCAGACTGAAGATTCAAGTTTCAAAGGTTTTATTTCCAACCCTTAGATACTAATGAGCAGCAAACAGCATAACACCCAAACAGACTGAGTTACTCGCAGGCTGTTTTGGTTTTATGTTGTTTGCACATAGCCATTTTCACTTATAAATTACACATTTAAAAAAACCCACTTAAACCATCAGCGACATTACAAACAGTTCAGACCTTATTATAAATCCTTGTCCTGGTTTGTACCTGAACTCAATTCTTAGAAAAATAAACAAACTACGACCGCACTCAGAAATCTTATTGGCTGCCATCAGCAGAGTTTGAATTATGTAAATCAGCAGTCGGATGTCCTGTTTTAAGGGCACTGTGAATGTTGTCATTAATTTGTATTTGAACAATATTGTGTCATAAATCTATTTATGTTTGCTGTTGCAAAATATTTGTGTGCAATAAAAACATTCCTTCACTAAACAACCCAAGCACTGCATATTTTTGCATAAATTAATTTTAAAGTGTTTTCTCTGATGTTTTTATACGCCCGTATAAAATACGGGACGTATTATGTGAAACCCCTTGGCGGGCGGGCGGCGGGCGGGCGCCGGGCGGCGGGCGGCGGGCGGGCGGCGGGCGGCGGGCGGAAGGCATCACTTTGTCCGGACTCTAATTCAAATTGTATTCATCCGATCTTCACCAAACTTGGTCAGCAGTTGCATCTAGTTGATATCTAGGCCAAGTTCGAATATGGGTCATGCCGGGTCAAAAACTAGGTCATAGGGTCAATAAGTGCATTTTCAAAGGGGCCACTTTGTCCGGACTCTATTTCAAATTGTATTCATCCGATCTTCACCAAACTTGGTCAGCAGTTGCATCTAGTTGATATATAGGCCAAGTTCGAATATGGGTCATGCCGGGTCAAAAACTAGGTCATAGGGTCAATTAGTGCATTTTCAACGGCGCCACTTTCTCCGGACTCTAATTCAAATTGTATTCATCCGATCTTCACCAAACTTGGTCAGTAGATGCATCTAGTTGATATCTAAGTCAAGTCCGAATATGGGTCATGCTGGGTCAAAAACTAGGTCAAAGGGTCAATTAGTGCATTTTACTTTGTCCGGACTCTAATTCAAATTGTATAAATCTTATCTTCACCAAACTTGGTCAGTAGTTGCATCTAGTTGATATCTAGGCCAAGTTCGAATATGGGTCATGCCAGGTAAAAAACTAGGTCATAGGGTCAATTAGTCCATTTTCAACAGCGCCACTTTGTCCGGACTCTTATTCAAATTGTATTCATCCGATCTTTACCAAACTTGGTCAGTAGTTGCATCTAGTTGATATCTAGGTCAAGTTCGAATATGGGTCATGTTGGGTCAAGAACTAGGTCATAGGGTCAATTAGTGCATTTTCAACGGCGCCACTTTGTCCGGACTCTAATTCAAATTGTATTCATCCGAAACTTTTAAACAACTTTTTATCCTGCGTCAAAGTGGTATGGGGGTATAAGTCACATTCAGTGACAAAGCTCTAGTTCAAGTTGAATTCACCAAACTTGGTCAGAGGTAGTATATAGATTATATATCAGTCAGGTCTGATTGGAGACATGCAACCGATTAACACATGCAATATTTTTTTTGCTTATTTCCAAAACAAATACATCAATCATCAGTGTATCATCTCCAATGGCACACGAATCGGGCGTATATTGCTCCGTCATGCGGCGCTCTTGTTTGGTAATAAATTACTTTGAACCTCTTGATCGACATTTGAAAGGGATATTTATTTTATCTTTGGAATCCTGTCAAAATCTGTAATGTAAGCACGACTGTAATAATGAAAAGGTGTTACTTTGATACTGTAAAACATTATGCATATTTTAATAATTATTTACAACATGTAAAAAAATATGTTTGTGTAACATTTTTTGCTCCTAGTTATTTCCCATGTCCTAGGACGTAGTTGCTTAAAAAAAATAGAAACGCTTTGGTACATTCCACAATATCAGTTTCATCATAAGTACGATGTAGGGCGAGCTTTAAGTCTGAAAATATCAGATATCAGAATATAATTATTTTTACCATTAACCAACTTTTGTGTTTGATTTTATGACCGAATCTCCTTTTTTGCTGATGTTCTGATGTTCTGATGAAATTTAGTGCCAATATAATCTGATAGCTTTATATTTATAATGGTTGAAGGTGAACAACCTGTTAATGATAAATTTGATGTATTGCATGTTATTTATATACTTTAATTGCACCTGATCTTTGCATAAACTTTCAATTTCCTTGAACATCTTTTACTGCATGATCTGTAGCTATTCTGTTAGTTCTACAGTTATCAAAAAGTTCTGTATACAATTTAGATGCTAAAGCAAAGGTTATACACTACGCGACCCGTGATTGTTGCCTTATTCGCGGAGGAAAGTTTGCTTTATGAGTGGAAAATCACCGCAATTTCACGTGATTCGTCACTCCGCCGTAGCGCGAGAGCAAGATAATCTTCGCGCTGATTCCCCTCAATTTTGCGGTGATTCGCCGCGTTTTGCCATGATCGCAGTGGATATCGGTGACATCGATGATTCGCCAATTCATGCATATAAACCGAATCGTATTGATAACTGTATAACGCTTTTCTAATGTTCACAATTATCAAATAATCCAACATTATTACAACATCACTTACGAAAAAATAATCTTAAACATTTATGTCGATAAATATGTTTGAGAATTAAATTAACACAACCCAGGGAGCGTATATTAACTCATCTAGAGTCCGTGCACAACCATATGACTACGCCATTTTTCAGAAGTGTAAAGAGTACAGTGCATAATGTGTGACACAGCTTTCATTGGACGAGCGTATTTAAATTTAGATTGAATGCAATACGATCTTACAAAAAAACGTTTTATTGCGTCTTACACATTCATGTAAAAAAAGTTTTCCTCCTGGAAATTGTGCTATTATTGCATAATATTATCAAAACATTTGTTCGACATGTAAAGCGTTGTAACAAATCAATATTCAATTAAAAACTAATATACCATAAGTATAAATGTTCCGTTTAATTCCCAAATGAGAATAATGATTTATAATCCGAAACACACTTCCGATGTTTTAATGTTAACACGACGTTTACAAATGCTTCCAATATATAGTCATCATGTATATTTCCCGACAAAAGAGAGCAAAAATTATGCGACAATTGACAAGGTCAAGGTATATGAGCGTGCAAGTATTGATTTTTTATACAAATTGTGTAGCGCAGAGAACATTGAATTCTGTTGATTTTGGTTAAATGTTTCTTTGGTATTTTTAAAACAATTATATCGCGAACAATTTGATATTTCTTTTATAGTCATTTCAAATCAAACACGCCGTATACGTATCGTTACTGATAGAAGTAAAACATAATACCTTGACTTGTATAGTTTTTGTTGTTGTGAGAGACCATCTGAGTAAACGCTGAAAAATATATGCAAACTGTTATTTTTTGTCAATGCCCTTTGATCCATTCTCGCACTTAATTGGCAGCGCCATCCTGTTGTTTCTGTGATTGTCACATGTTTTCACAGTTTGTACATGTACAAAGAGTGCCAATTAGACACTATAACAAACACTATCACCCACTGGACAGTAAACAATAAATAATCAAATGTTGATTTTTGTTTGTTTAGGGCGCAGGGCCAAAAAATACTTTCTTTGAAGAAGCTGAATATCGGCCGCTTCCCCAACCGAAGTAACCACTTTTTTCCCCTAATTTGACCAAATTTTTTCCAAATACTGGAAAAATTCCCCACCAAAAATAATATCTAAACTTCGTATAAAAGTGAAAATTGTTCACTTGTCGAGCCATCTATTAGTCTGGTAAAACCCAGAGCCGTCAAAAGTCTCCTAGCGGGTATTCGTATTGGTTGAATATGCCTTTCATTACCTCCCGTATTAATCTCCTAGAGGGGTATGTGTATTGATCTAATTAGGTGTCACTGTTCACAGTGCTTACCTCGCGAATCATGACGTAATTTTGTCATTTGTGACCAATCGGCAAATAAGGGAACGAGCCGAGTTCAAAAGCTATAAATAGATTACATTAAAATGCTATTACGACATAAAATATTTCAGTCATGTAGATATTTTGGAATATTATTGTATCAACTAAGATATACCGGGTAAGGTATTCCTTTTAGTGCGTTTACGGCGTCTGTTTTCACGTGTTTGATTTATAGCTCTTATTTTGACAGCTTGCTTTAGTTTTACGACATAAATAATTCATACAGACCCTTTACAACCAAGGTCACGGAAGTAAATACGAAAACCAACAAAAATATTTGTGGCTACCTAATATAATTTATTTCATGTATCAACTCCATTATCCAAATGAAATACAAATTTCTTATTTTCCCAAATAAGAAAAAATCACACTATTTTTCCCCTTAAAAAAGGCTGAGGCCCCTTCCCCAAAAAGGGTGTTTAGGCCCTGGGGCGTGAAAACCCAGAGAAATGCATGCACACTATACATCATCATCAAATTATTGAACTCTACGTTGATAAACTCGTTTTTTTTATTAGACGTAATCTACCGATTACATTTAACCTTTAAATGAAAGTGTCACGTAAACAATTTCCGTGTCTTAAGGCGTGAATATTTTGCTAAACACTGTTAACAAAAGGACTACACATTATAATTCTTAATGAAATGCAAAAATAAGTCTTAACATAATTAATAACGTCAATAAACACACACGGTAAGATCAAAGTTTAAATGGAAAACTTATATCATATTCCTCGTAAATTACCAAATTATTAGTTTCGTCTAAATCAAATGCCATGTAAAGAGAAACAAGGTATTTATAACCAACCAAAGACGAAACACAATGCAACTTTCAATTTACACAGTGCTACATGTATATGGCAACAATATGGAATTTGAACAGCGGTAGTGTATTAGGGCCTGGAATATAATTGCTTGTAAGTTTTAATAAACATTCTTCTAATGCAATTAGTTAAATTATGTTTACATGTTATGTTCAATAATTATTGCATGATCTTTCTGCGCTGTTATATTAATTTGCAGCCGTTAAAGCTTCTGACATTGCTTCATCAAGTTCATGTCGGAACGGGAGTATTTTAGATAATCCGCCCATTGTATACAACAACAACAAAAGCTTTATTATTGCAATTTATAATGTAAGTGTATACATATATGTTACATGTACATGTTAGTGTAACCCTCAAAGTAAATCATTTAAAAAGGTGAACCATGGCGGTTCGCAGTGATTTGCGGTGATTCACGCTGATTGCGTAACAGCGAGATACATCGTGCGACGGTCAACGTGGAGTCGCCAAGACAACACCCAAATTTTCTTGTTGCTCATAATCAATGCGATTTGTCACGTTGCATCGATTGCGGTGATGTGAGAATCGCGGCAAAAATCACGGGTCGCGTAGTGTAGATTTGTTAAAGATGATGTTTTTAGAAGTTCAACTTTGAGACATTGAGTCACTTATTTTTACCTTGCTGAGTCTTAACACTCTATTTATCCCTTTCCTACTCAAAGGCAAAGTGAAAATGGCTATGTGCAAACAGCATAAAACCAGAACAGCCTGCAAATAACTTGCAGTCTGTTCAGGTTTTATGCTGTTTGCTGCTCATCAGTAACTAAGGGTTGGGAATGAAGCCTAAATAACTTTCATCTAGTAATACCTCAGTCGCAAATAGACACCGATCACCGTCCGATCAGGGGCCAACGTATTTTACACTCATCGGGCTGGCGACCGGCCGATGATCGCACGAAAACTGGGTCAATTTGTAGCATCGGGCGGCGTCCGAATTAATTTTAAGTCTCACTTAAAATTTTACCCGACGTCGGGGCCCGGGAAGGAATCGAGTTGAGATCGAAACAAGATCGGATGATCAACACACGGGTATTGCCCGGCGATTGCCCGACATCGGATTCATTGAACGTGTATTGGCAAAAGTAAAGGTATTTCCCAGGGGCATAAACATCGGCCGGCGACCATCTGATTGACGGAGGGCCTCCGCATGATGCCTGACGGACGCCGGACGGCGCTAGTTATGATACACGTACAATGAATCCGATGTTGGGCGCACGCCAGGCGATAATCGTTTGTTGATCATCGATCTTTTTTCGATGTCAACTCGGTCTGTCGACTGGCAGTCAACCCGATGAAAGGAAACCAACGTCGGCCGCTGATTGGATGGTGATCGGTGTCTATTTGTGACTAAGGTTTTAAACTTTGTCACTCATGGGACGGCGGACGGCTCCGACATGTCCAATCTTCCCGATGCCTGGAGATCGGACACATCGGCCGGCGACCGGATTATTTGTGACTGAGGCATAAGGGAGGTCTTTCATTAAATTTATATTTCTAAGGGACTACAAATGCTCAAAATATGTACCTAAGTGGTAAAGTGCTATTTCATTCTCTTGATTGTAATTTCTTGTCAAGTCATTGAAAAGTTGATCAGCTTTTTTTTTTCAAGGTCTAAACAGCAGCTCTTGCTGGAGTATTAAACATAAAACATGGCAGTCAAGGGCCCATAAAAATATATCAACAGACCATCGCAAAGTCGTTTAATTCTTTGAAGACAAAATTTAGTGTTGAAGCATCGTTATGAGCTCACAGGCCTAGATAAGCTTAGCATAAGATATGGCTGCTTTTGAGATTTGCATGAAACGAGCTCAAGTGTTCTCAAAACCGCAGAATGTGTGTCCTCATAAACAAGTGGCCAGGAAGTTGATCACTCACAGATTGTCTTTAGGAAACCTTCACCTGTTTTCGATGTAAATTTCAATGGTTTGGAAAAACAAAGAGGGCTTTTTTCACAAACTCTTCTTTTTTTGTATTTTTCAGGACTTTGTTGACAACAAAGAGATCATTTTGTGAAAATAGTGATGTTTGTTGTTTTTAGACATTCAGTATTTCTTTGAACATTGTTGTAAGACTGTGTGGACTTTAACCTCTTGAAGACTGCACCCTCATGAAATGTGGAGCAGGGTCATTTGTTTCTTTTTTAATAGTTTTTTATGGCTGTTAATGTTTTATCATGATCACCCATCATTTACTGTGAATATCCACAGAAATGAACATAATTGACCATGGTAGAGACAAGTATTGCCAGAATTATCATTGCCTACTATGTGAGACCATGGCCTACAAGAGTTTACCATGTAAGACCATGGCCTACAACAGTTTACCATGTGAGACCATGGCCTACAAGAGTTTACCATGATAGCCTACCATGTGAGACCATGGCCTAAAAGATTTTACCATGATATTCCATGTGAGACCATGGCCTACAAGTGTTTACCATGATATTCCATGTGAGACCATGGCCTACAAGAGTTTACCAGGATATTCCATGTGAGACCATGGCTTACAAGAGTTAACCATGATATTCCATGTCAAAACTAAACAGACTGTGGTTTTCAATGTTCTGGCTTTAATGTAAAAAAAGCAAAATAAATATTGGCTTTGCTCTGTGAAAAGGGGGTTTAATGCATGTGCCTAAAGTGTCATCCTAGATTAGCCTGTGCAGTCTGCACAGGCTAATCAGGGATGATACTTCCCGCTTTTATGATATTTTCTTTTAAAAGATAGTCTCTTCTTAGCAAAAATCCAGTTAAAGCGGAAAGTGTTAGCCCTGACTAGCCTGTGTGGACTGCACAGGCTTATCTGGGACAACACTTTACACACATGCATTAAACCCCCTTTTCATAGAGTATGGCCTATATATATTGATATAAACAAACATTTATTTATCACATTATAGTAAATGCCTTACTTTTTTATCCCAAAGATATAATTTTTGAAGTTGCTTGATAGTGAATAATTTTAATCTGTTTACACTTCTTTATTTGCTAAGAAGTCTTCAATCATGTTCAACGAATGTGATTATAATTGATTTTTTTTGCTGTTGATCTATGGTGAATTTAATTACCACAACATCTAATATCTAAATGGGAGCTGAATACGTGCTTGTCAATTTGATTTCACTCTACTTCTTTGCATTCTATTGGTTGACAGCCATGACAAGCTATGGTAAAATTGGGTTTGCGTAAGAGGCAATTATAAATTGCATTAATGAAGCTCTGCTACAAACATTAACTTAATTTGAAATACTTTGACAGTTGACGTAGATCTGGGTGTAAATATAGATCAGTTTTTGAAAGTAAATCAGACACTATATCAAATTAATAAAAATATTTTTTGATCCCCCTTATTTTAATTAATCATGTTCTAATGATTTCGTTTTAACTCATTTTAACATTTTCTAATTACATTGTTTAGTTGAAATCTATTTATTTCCGATTGCATTAAAAGCCTATGCTCATTGAAACATTATCGAGTCCTTTTTCGGGGTAGAACCAGTCCTTGGACATGGTGCCTTTGGGGGAGATCTGCATGGTTTCACCACAGTGCGATTGTAAAAGTTTCAAATAGGTTTTGTCAAATGAGATTGAATTGAAACAAGGTAAACGGTTCAATGTTACAGGGGCTTGTAAAATGAAATTTATTTCAGGTGTTCTATTTTCAGAACCCTTTGACCTGTTAACATTTATATTGGTGTCATGGTTACATGGGAAGAAATTAAAACACATTTTTGTCTCGAGATCACAAGGTAAAAGGTCAAGGTCACACGAAGAAAGTGGTTTCTGTACAATATCTAGAGGATTCTGGTTGATTTAAATTTGTATGCTGAATACTTATGAGAAAGAATGATGCATATCGATTTTGAGATCAAGGTCATAGGGGCTTGTATCAGAAATTCCGCACAACATCTTAAGAATATTGCTTTGACCTCCAATCATGCAGATTGGTATAGACCGTTCCATAATCGTTAAATTGACCGCCGCCATATTGTCAGTCACGTGACTGTCCGCCATTACACTGCTGCTAACTTGTGCGAGTCTGCGATTCCAAAAGCCAAAGACGTAGAGAATACCAGCTTCACCGTTGTCGGATAAATAAATTACTTAATGAGTTAATCTGAGGCGATTATCACATTTTTGTTGTTTAAATGATTGTTTGAAGTTGAGATTGATTGTTACAAATAAAATGTTTAAAATGCTTTCGTGTATTTGTTTTTTTTATCTGTAATCAAGTGGTAATCATCTGCGAAAATTTGCCGGTTCAGTCGCTCATACTATGTCCTTGATTTAGACTTGTTACTTTTAACGTTTCACAAACAATTCACGCATGTATTGTTGTGTTGATTTTAATAGCCGCAACATCAAGCAGTTTATATTTTAATTCATACTTATTCATACTTATAAAAGATTCTCGCGCAATTAATTACCGCTAATTGTTTGTAATTGGTCTCATTTGGTAAAAATCTACATTCCAAAATCATAACATATTATATTAAGTGTGATATTTTTGATACGCCTTCCATTATTTTTCTTGTTCTAACTGATATCAGAGATAAATCAAAGTACTGGCAGTACTGGTGTGACGATGCTTTTGAAGAGGATGGATATAAAACATCAATTTAAGTTTATCTATATCACCACAATTGTGTTTGTTGATACGAATATTTGGGTACGATAAAAATTTTGGTACGAAAATTTTGGGTACAAAAAAAAAATTGGTACGAGAAAAATTTGCGTACGAAACATTTTTGGTACGAAAAAAAGTTTAGGGGTACGAGGAAGTAGTACCTGTGGGTAACTTGACCCATTGAGCGAAACTGGGAGGCGGGTCACATTCTTGTTCATTAAGTATGGCAATACCTTCATGATGATTCTCGAAAGTAGGTATGAGCACATAGCCGGACCATGTGAGCTCAATCGTATGAGCACTTGACTATCCGAGTTCGCCCACGAACATATGGATAAGTTAACTAATAGCGAAATGACCTTATACATGTATATGCTGAAATCTAACGATCGAACGAAATATCAAACATGGTATGTACACTTAGGTGGTTGTGTAATTTCTGTTAGAATATCGTATTCAATATGTAAATTTTAAATGATTGTGCCCGCACTTGAGTTTGTTGCCTTGTTTGAGTCTATACGCGCCTAGGCTGCACCCAGTGTGTGTATTTGTGTTTTTCCAAGGTAATGAGTTATCTCCGCGCTGAGGCTGCATAATGTTGGGACCCGGAGTGTGTCCAGCAGTCCTACCTAATAAGATTAGATTGACGACAGTTGGGACGAATTTTGAATGATAGCTGCAATTTCCAGCTATTTGTTTTGTACTGAAATACTTTTTAGTTTAATATATGGTCAAATGCTGCGGGGTATGAGATTCTCCGGAAAAAAACACCTGTCCGGAATGGTTACCACAAAACAGACAAAATATAACATTGCGCCCGGAGAGGAAATCGAACCGGTGTCGTAAAGGTGAAAAAGCGAATGGCCTTACCACTGCGCTAGCGGGACGGACAATTACGCAAAGAAATGTTGTTTTATCTATATATATCATAGCAGTGCAGCGTTTACAATTTGCAGGTTCGAGATTGTTCGTACTTTAGTTTTGTGATCACGTAAAAAGTTAATTTTACATGTTTTTATTCACAATTTATTTACTAAATCGAGAACAAATATCAAACAAAATAGAGAAAATATATAGTTGTTTCATTGGTCCATAAAAATAAAATGGATGTAAAATTACTAATTTGAAATAAACGTTCTGATAAACTTATTGAATCTGTTTCCCCAGGATATGCTGTTCTATTAATATTTACCTTTATCAACACGAACGACAACTCTGCTAGGAGAATGTTATCAATGAAAATCAACGAGCAATCTCCTACGCAGTGGCGAATGCCAAGGGAAGTAACTGAAAAATCGAGTTATCTCAATCAGACTGGCTCGGTCTTTTACATAGGTCGCCATTGTAAAGAATTTTTTTACTGGTTATCAAACCTTAGACGCTGTGGTTTGGATTTATACTTCATTTTTTTAGATGGAATTTTGTCACGTTAAAAAACGAGCTTCTAATCATGAGAGAGTGATATTGATCTTGACGATCTTTTATGTGATTATTCGGAAGATGAAGAGAATGTGATCTATGTGATATATCTATATTTTCATCTTTGAATCATTTAACAGCTATAAAGCTAAAAATACTAAAAAATGTATTTTATAGGTCTTTGAATTAGCGCAAAACATATGGATAACGACACCAAATGTTTAGTCAATTAATCCACAAAAAAAACTCCAAAAAAAACCACTAAATAGTATTTCAAAAATATATTATTAAGTGTCAAACGAATTTATTAATACATTTATTTTTATCTTTAAAAACGCGGCATAAGCATCAAATTAAAGATTATCTGAAGACTGAAAGGCCGACAATTTGACACAACAAAGAGCTCTATGCATAAGCCGTAATATTTTTTTGCAGAAAAGCTTCAATAAATTACAATAGTAATACATCTAATTATAAAAATATAATTATCAATGGCATGAGTACGCTTGTGTGATAAATAAATGAGTGTTAAAAAGTGTAAGGAGTGCTTTGAAAATAAACATACTACAAAGCCATATTAAAAGCAAAGGACATGACAGTATTTACATGTAATTTTAATTTGATGGGTTTTGTACAAAGAATGACGCTATTGAGGAATATTTACATACAACTGAAAAAACACAACTTCATATGATGCAAATTGAACTGTGTACTCATGTATATTGAAAACTCGTTACTAGTGAGTATGAGTGACACATATCTAACATTTTAACACACATATATTTATATACATATATATATTTTTTAAATATTTTTTACCACTGTTTGGTGTCAAATGTAATTTCTTGTTTTTATGATATTGTTCGTGCATTGCCGTAACATCAAATCTTCATACGGAATGACGTAGTTTTAATTAACCGATACCCGCTAAATACGTTAAATGTTTTATTTTTATATTTTTTTAAATACTTTATTTTTTCATAAATTAAACGGGCTAGTATCTTTACTGTGTACAATTTCTGATATTCTATATTGGACATAACTTTTAATTTGTAAAATATGTAACATATCTTATTTACGCAACTGTTAAGTATGTCGGAGGTAAATTATCTTACCAAATGACTGCTTAATACTACTAGGAAGATGAGACATTGTGGCATCATCAATTGTGTTTAATGACCAGACTGTCATCTGCCACCCAGTGTGGTTTATGACACCATGTGGTTAGTTATGTCTGGACAATATCTGATCAAAACAAGATAATCGGATTATGCAGAACAAAGGGGCAATTTAACACTGGAATGCAAAGGCATACATGATTTAAAGATTGATGCAAATAATCAAATGAAAAATATTGCATTTAATTTAATTAAATGCTTTTTTTAATGTGTCAATGTGTTAGTTTTCCAAGACAACCAAGACCATGTAATGACGGCCTTAGAATTTAGAAAGAAATTCATCCGTTGAATAATCGGTGCTCTCTTATATATGTTACTGATTGTTAAGCAGCAGTGTAATGGCGGACGCGGAGAGAATTCAGGGGAGATAATTATGTAATGACTAAATTCTGGAACGGTCTATAGTGGTTACTTAGTTGGAAAGGTAGATGCCTATTGAGTTTAAAGTCTTTAGGACAAATGTCAAAGTCACAGGGGACTGTATTAAAATCTGGTTTCTGCATAAATATCTTAAGAAAACTTTGATCTATTATTTTGTTTAACTAGGAAGAAAGAATAATACCTAATTCTTTTTTTGGATCAAGAGATCAAAAATCAAGGACAATTGGGCTTTTGTAGCATGAAAATTGCTCCTTCACAGTATCTTGAGAATTCTCAGAAATCTTATAAATTAATATGAGGTTACCGGTAGTATTGATGAAGGATCACTCCTTATGATTTTCTCCTCAAGAAATCAAAGGTCTAGTTAGTAGGAAATACTTAGTAGTACAGTCCCTGGGCACCTCCCGTGTGCAAAAAAGAGTGAAAGCTGATTTATATAACATTTTTTAGGTAAATGTCTGAAGTGTCAGAAAATTTTGTGTGGACGTGCCGCGTGATGGTACATTTTTTGTAATCCAAGATGGCGTCCAAGATGGCCGCCAAAAATGATAAAAAATCCAATTATCTGTTTTTCAGTTTGAATTTTCTGAAATTGAAGTAGATTCTTATTTTTCTTGAATAAACAATGGAAAACATGTTTTTTCTCGCAAAATATGTCACTTTCTGCCATATTTTTTGACAAATATTTAAAAAAAAAGACAAAAAAAGTGGAAAAAAAAGGCGTAAAAAAGCATTAAAATTGAAAGTGAGTGCAAAGGTTCATTTCTGTTGATTGTAATTTTGTAAATTATTTCAACTTTATTGCTGCAAAGTGTACGGCCATCAATATTCTTTACATTAATGCTATTTTAATCTAAAACGGACACGGCGTTGTTGTTTTATTTCCATTAAAAGGTGGGTGGGATAAATCAGAATTCAACAAAAAATTGCATAACTGTAGTAGGGTCAATATATGAAAAAAATACCTTCAACCACCAAAAAGTTGCTACAAAAGGTATTTTTACAGATTCTGGTAGTGTAGAAGGTCCTCAAAAACATATCAAAAGTTTACCACAGTCGGACTTCCGGAAAGATGTTTTTTACAAGATGGCCGCAAATAGATGGCCGCCAAAACATATTAATGATCATAACTTTGTAACAATACGACCACATTTGATGAATTTGGTGTCTATGCATAGGTTGCAAGGGGCAAAGAACACATTAAGATCATCAGACATTGTTAATGTTTACAATAGTACACGCAAATCCAACATGGCGTCCAAAATTGCCGCCAAGATGACCGCCAAAACCTATTTATGACCATAACTATGTAACTTTCCACTCAAATTTGATAAATTTGGTGTCTATACCCAGCTTTTAAGGGGCAAAGAACAAATTAATATCATCAGACAAAGTGTAAGTTAATTATGTTACAAAGAAATCGAACATGGCGTCCAAAATGGCCGCCAAGATGGCCGCCAAAACCTATTAATGATCATAACTATGTTACTATCCACTCAAATTTGAAGATTTTGGTGTCTATACATAGTTTTCAGGGGGCAATGAACACATTTAGATTATCAGACATTTTTTAAGTTTATTATATTACACACATTTCCAACACAGCATCCAAAATGGCCGCCAAAACCTATTGATGATCATTAAATATAACTATGTAACTATCCACTCAAATTTGATGAATTTGGTGTATATACATAGGTTTCAAAGAGAAAAGAACACATTAATATCACATTGATATCATAAGACAAAATGTAAGCTAATTATGTTACACAGAAATCCAACACGGCGTCCCAAATTGCCATCGACACAATACGAAGGACCACAAGTCCATAACTTTTTACTCAAACGTTATGGTTGTTATGTAAAACGCCATAGTTTAGGAGACAGGGAACACTTTAATCGAATTTAGGTTTACACTAAGGAGTTGAATAATCATAAAATCCAATTTACGACATTTGGAAGAGAGAATTAACTAGCACAAGACTTCATGATAGGATCAGGTTTTACTAACTTATGTAGACTTCATTTTTTTACCATTGCTGAAAATCATTGAAGATTAATTACAGCCTGAATAAGCATGAGTTCTTTCATGCGGAAGTAGATGGTCGTATTGTCTCTTCGGAGTTATGCAGAGTCAAGATGAACAAATCGGTATCCTCACTCACCAACGTTGTGGTGCTACGAAGGGATCGTTATACTGTTGCTTGAACAATTTTAACGTCTGCATCCCCTGAAGACAGAACTACATAGCATCCCATTTGAGTCAGAATTATGCTGATCTGAGCAATCATGCCGGTGTTGTTTCTGTCACCAGACTAAAAGTCTTCCTTTTTTTACATGAGCATTCTGTTTCATTGCGGAAACTCAGAATATGATTCACATTTGTTTCATCGTCTCCGGTGCGTTTTGTCTTTGTTATAATGATCGTCGTCGTAGCCATCGAACCCCAGTGTTGCTTGTCCGTAATGTCTTTTTCTGAATCTACATAAGACTCGGCTATTGCGTTATATGAGTCGCCCTTCTCCATGCAGCGAATTGCCACCATCATGCATCTGTTTCATGAATACAGTTCATCACAGCCTCACATGATGTGTCTACAGCATACTCTGCACTGAAATTGCCTGAGCGATCTGAGGCGTATCTGCTGTACAAAGTATGTTTTTGGCTTCAAAGAAGGCAGCAGGATGGGAACTTAGTTCATAAGACAATGCGACTGCAAGGGAAGGATCTCAAGATTTTGAGACCACCAGAATACGCTGGAATAAAAGATCAGGATAAAAAGCACGGTCAGAAGCCAAGCTATTCCCAAGAGATTTGGCTCTGTATTTTCTCGTGAATTTATAAGCAAAGACCGACTTTCCTATGATATATATTATGGTCTTTTTCCCAACCCCCTCAATTGCATGAACATTCACATCGGACACAACATGCCCTCAAATTATTGTGCATTATAGTATTGAAGTTAAATCTGAAAAATTAAGTACAAACAATTGGGAGTTACTCATATTTTATGCTAAGTTATTTAAGCTGTTAATAATGTTTTTATCTGATTTAATGAAAAGCATCTTTAAGCAATGTATGTGGTTAAAATTCTGGCAGTTTATGTGATCGATCCATTTTTTCGAATTATAATCTTTGTGATACACCTACATAGTTAAATAATTTCAAAAATTCAGTATGAACAATGTATTTTATGTGTGCAAATACTAATTATTTGAGTCTTGTTCTGAGAAAACTGGGCATAATGCATGTGCATAAAGTGTTGTCCCAGATTAGCCTGTGCAGTCCGCACAGGCTAATCAGGGACGACACTTTCGGCTTTTATTACATTTTTCATTTAAATGAAGTCTTCTTAGCAAAAATTCAATTTAGGCGAAAAGTGTCGTCCATGATTAGCCTGTGCACAGGCTAATCTGAGATGACACTTTACGCACATGCATTATGCCCAGTTTTCTCAGAACACGACTCAAATATGTAAAAAATTTCAAAAATAAACAGATAGTTGGAAAATCTATTTGCATTTTGGTGCGTAAAGTATAGTTTCAGAAACGTCATTCTATGCACATGCATTCAGCTAGATTGATCTGGTTGGCTAGAGTGGTCCATATTGAAATGAGCTTATTCTATAACCAAGCCAATCATTACTTGTAAAAATCATAATTTACTGGTGCAAATATTTTCAACAATTAAGCACATGAGTTTTGTTTGAATAAAATGTACGCATTAATTTTTTTAATATTTGCATTTTTTATGCCCCCGGATCGATAGATCGGGGGTATATTTTTAGCTCACCTGAGCACAACGTGATTATGGTGAGCTTTTGTGATCGCTTTTTGTCGGTCGTCGGTCGTGCGTCGTGCGCCGTCAATGTTTGCCTTGTTTACTCTCTAGAGGCCACATTTATTGTTCAATCTTCAGGAAATTTGGTTAAAAGATTGGTATCAATGATATCTTGGACGAGTTTAAAAATGATGCCGGGTGGTTGAAAAACATGGCCACCATGGGGGCGGGGCATTTTTCCTTATATGGCATTAGTAAAACCTTGTTAACATTCTAGAGGTCACATTTATTTTCCGATCATCATGAAACTTGGTCAGAATATGTGTTCCAATGATATCTTGGATGAGTTTGAAAATGGTTTTGGTTGCTTCACAAACATGGCCACCAGGGTGCGGGGCATTTTTCCTTATATAGCTATATATGGCTTTAGTAAAACCTTGTTAACACTCTAGAGACCACATTTATTGTCCAATCTTCATGAAATTTGGTCAGAAGATTGGTTGCAATGATATCTTGGTTGAGTTTGAAAATAATTATGTTTGCTTGAAAAACATGGCTTCCAAAGGGCGGGGCATTTTTCCTTATATGGCTATAGTAAAATCTTGTTAACACTCTAGAGGCCACATTTACTGTCCGATCTTCATGAAACTTGGTCAGAAGATTCATCCCAATAATATCTTGGAAGAGTTCAAAAATGATGCTGGTTGGTTGAAAAACATGGCTGCCAGGGGCAGGGCATTTTTCTTTATATGGCTATAGTAAAACCTTGTTAACACTCTACACTCGAGGCCACATTTATTTTCTGATCTTCATGAAAGTTGGTCAGACGATTTGTCCCAATAATATCTTGATATCTCAGGTGAGCGACTTTGGATCTTTTAGGCCCTCTTGTTTTTGGCCTGTCTGTCTGTCTGTCATTCCCCCTGCAAAATGTTGTTCTGCAGTTCACGAATAATTCATGAACTATTCATGAACTGTTTGTGAAGCGAGTTCATAAATAGTTCACAAATAGTCAGTGAACAGAAAATGGGCCACATCTGTGAAATGTTCTTGAAATTTTAGTTCATGAACTGTTCATGAACACTAATCTCATGTGGTGTTCGTGAAATAATTTTGAAACCTAATGGCATGAAGTGTTCATGAACTATTCTTGAACCCTTATGGCATGAAGTGTTCATGAACTATTCTTGAACCATTACGACATGAAGTGTTCATGAACTATTCATGAACACCAATGGCATGAAGTGTTCTTGAACAGTTCACGAACAACACAATTTTTGAAAAATTCTTCAGGGTTTTGCTGTTCATGGACAGTTCATGAACATATTTCTTCTATTTTTCAATGGTCCATTTTCTGTTCACGGACTGTCAGTGAATAGTTCATGAACCATAATTCTTCACGAGTTCATGAACTGAGGTCTTACAAATGTTATCATAAGTGTAAGCAAACATGAGAGACTACAAACAATGTCATCAGCCACAGACTGCCAGGCTTAGCACAGAGGCTAGTTTTCAAATTGTTTGTCCATGTCTTCAACACACTCCCATTTTCCTTTCTGGCACATATTTGAGAATATTGAACACCATGCACAGCCTCCGGGTCCTTTCTGGTATGAGGTAATACTGTTCACATCTGTTCTACAGAATAAAAAATCATAAAAAGGTCTATGCTAAAGAGTTGTTTAGATTCAAACTATAATAAAAGTGAATCTATAATCAATGTACATTGGGATCTCAGACAACGCAGCAGGAAATGGACTGAAAAGTCTGGTTTTGTTAGGCTACTGCATGGTGATTGGTCTGATATTGTTCTGT
This sequence comes from Dreissena polymorpha, assembly GCF_020536995.1. Lineage (NCBI taxonomy): Eukaryota > Metazoa > Mollusca > Bivalvia > Myida > Dreissenidae > Dreissena > Dreissena polymorpha. Next base: position 132,291,716 of record NC_068355.1, on the reverse strand, counting down.
AGGACAACTATCTGGGGGTAAATTAAACAAGACAAAAGTACTATTTACAATTCATATTTTTATCATAAGTGATTATTGTACATAATAACAAGCAAATACTGACACAATATTCATTTAATGTACAGTTAGTGCGAGCCCCGTACCTTGAAGACAGAAAACACTGCTGTCTTTCGAAGTTTTTTCCAGCATTCGGTCATGGATGCCCACTGAAGTTGAATTTTGCCGTATGGGGCACTTTCATCACCCTGAAATCTGTCTGTTCATTACAATAAGTTACATAAAAAACTTAATTTATAAGCATCTGCATTGCATATGTAATATAAGCACAGCAGATTACTATTTATTGTAGTATTTGATTTCTTTCTTTTTAGCTCACCTGATTGCTCAGGTGAGCTTTTGTGACCGGTCTTTGTCCGTCGTATGTCCGTCCGTTAACATTTGCTCGTAAACACTCTAGAGGCCACATTTCTTGTCCCATCTTCATGAAACTTGGTCAGAAGCTTTGTCTTAACGAAATCTCGGTCGAGTTCCAAACTGGGTTGTGCCGGGTCAAAAACTAGGTCACTAGGTCAAAAAAAGAGAAAAACCTTGTAAACACTGGAGAAGTCACATTTCATGCCCAATCTTCATGTAACTTTGTCAAAATGTTTGTCTTAATGACAAAGTTTTCTCATTCCCCCCCCCCCCCCCCCTTTCGAAGAAGAGGGGATATATTGTTTTGCTCATGTCGGTCCGTCCGTCTACCAGATGGTTTCCGGATGATAACTCAAAGAGTGCTTATGACTCGCAGATGACCCCTATTGATTTTCAGGTCACTTGGTCAAAGGTCAAGGTCACGATGACCCGAAATTGTAAAATGGTTTCCGGATGATAACTTAAGAACACTTATGCCTAGGATCATGAAACTTCATAGAAACATTGATCATGACTCGCATATGACCCCTATTGATTTTCAGGTCACTAGGTCAAAGGTCATGGTCTTGGTGACCCAAAGCAGTAAAATTGTTTCCGGATGATATCTCAAGAACACTTATGCCTAGGATCATGAAACTTCATAGATACATTGATCATGACTCGCAGATAACCCCTATTGATTTTCAGGTCACTAGGTCAAAGGTCAAGGTCACGATGACCCGAAATAGTAAAATGGTTTCCGGATGATAACTCAAGAACGCTTAGGCCTAGGATCATGAAACTTCATAGGTACATTGATCATGACTCGCAGATGACCCCTTTTGATTTTCAGGTCACTAGGTCAAAGGTCAAGGTCACGGTGACCTGAAAAAGTAAAATGGTTTCTTGATGATAACTCAAGAACGCTTATGCCTGGGATCATGAAACTTCATAGGTACAATGATCATGACTCACAGATGACCCCTATTGATTTTCAGGTCACTAGGTCAAAGGTCACAGTGACCTGAAATAGTAAAATGGTTTCTAGATTATAACTCAAGAACGCTTTTGCCTAGGTTCATGAAACTTCATAGGTATAATGATCATGACTTGCAGATGAAACCTATTGATTATCAGGTCACTAGGTCAAAGGTCAAGGTCACAGTGCAAAAAAACGTATTCACACAATGGCTGTCAAGGTCACTGTGACTCAACTTAGAAAAATGGTTTCCGGATGATAACTCAAGAATGCTTACGCCTAGGATCATGAAACTTCATAGGTACATTGATCATGACTGGCAGATGAAATAATGATGAAACTTGACCAGGATGTTTGTCTGGACAATATCTAGGTCAAGTTTGACATTTGGTAAAGATTGAATGAATCGACTCCTCTCAGGTGAGTGAACTAGGGCCATGGTGGCCCTCTTGTTAAAGAAAATAACCAGATTTGTGTTGGAAGCAAATTATTTCAGTTAGAAATCTTATGATATTTGGCATGGCAATTATTTTATTAGATAATGAAGACTTTGTACCACTTTAAAGCTTGTTTCATTATTGTAGATAATGGTATATCTTTTGGAGACTGTCGCACTGTGTACCACAAGTAAATACATAATTTTCAGTAAAGTGTTACATCACAGACTTATGGTACTAAGTCCACAGGGTACTAACTCCTTAAAGATAATTCCATTTTATTTATAGCTATAAGCAAATGATATAGACACCTTTTAAATTATTCTAATCAAATCAGTTTAAGAATAACTTAACTACCAACTTATCGCGCTGATTGTTTATCTAAATTCAAATTCCAAATAACACAAGCAAAACTTCCTAACACAAACCACAAAAATATATGACTCATCATTGCAAAAGAAATTTGCATTGTGATTCTGACAAACACATCTCTTCTTTGTTAAAGTGCCAAACAGTAACAAAGTTCCCTAAAACTGTTATACTGTAATTGAGCCGTTTTTTTTTGGTAAAAGTGGCTTAATACATATGCGTAAATTGTAGTCCCAGATTAGCTTTAGCTGTCTGCACAGGCTAATCAGCGACGACACTTTCCATCTAAATTCGATTTTCCCTAAGAAGAAACTTCTTTTAAACAAAAAACCCTCAAAAGTGGAGTGTTGTCCTTGTTATCAGCCTGCGTGGACTCCACAGATTAACCTGGTATGCCACTTATGTATTAAGCCTCGTTTTCCTCCAGCGACGTGGCTCAATTTAAAAGTATGGAACATCAGAACCCTATTTTGAACTTGGTCTGGTATTGAATTTATGGAACACCATGTCTCAAAACCGGGATTGGTAAGAACTATAGTGTTACATGTTTAACAATTATGTCATGATTTATTATCTACAAAATTGTTACCTGCATTTTTGAACCCATTGGTGATTTGCATAAAAAAGTAAGCAAACAATCTGTTTCTTGACTGGGTAGTTGTTGACAATTTCTTATCTTTGTTGTGAAACTTCTTAAAGATACTTTTATTGGTTTTATGCTAATTTTAACCCTGCATGCAAAATTGGAGCCTTGATTGTTCTACATTGTTACTGAAGTTTCTTCCACTCGGCACATCATTAAACTTAAGTGAACTCCATATACCTCAACACACAAGACATCGCATAATCAGGGTGAAACCAATGTGAAGGTAACGGTATTAACTTTAGAACAAATTTACGAATTAACAAGTGAAGAATAGTGTAGAAGACAGGATTCTGGTTCGTCTAACATTCACTATTAGTTAATGGTGAAAGTGTCCTCTCTGATCTGTGTGGACTGCTAAGCCTAATCAAGCACAACGCTACGCACACGCATTAAGCCCTGTTTTAGTAGAGTGAGGTTCATATTAGATGTATTGGTAGAATCTGCAGCATTCTACGGACAAATTACAATTCATATCCTTCATCAAAGTTTTGAACCTCTATTAATTTTGAAAGTTCCTGAAAGATAAATCAACATACCTGTGTTAAGTAATAATGCTATAGGTGATATCAACATTTTTTTGTAAAAACTCTTTTTGTATCTTGTTTCTGATTGTTTAGTTGTGCATGTAAGAAGAATTTATTAGCCTCAATACATTTACTTGTAATGTGATTGGTTTTATTGATTACATGTTCCATGTCATTAATTTAGCAATTAAATATGTTTTTATTTCCATCACCAATCAGATAAATATGTGAGCTTGATGTAATTATAATCACATTAAGAGTTTCAATATTTCAATTTTTATATAATCTTTGCACTGTTTTATGAGTGTTAAAATACCACTTTGAATCATCGCAACTTTACTTACCTTCATAGTCTCAACTGCTTTTACCACTTGATCATAGCTTTAGTTATCTCCCTTGTATTGCTCACAACTGTTCTTACTTCTTGTTCACAACAAAATTATGTGTTGGAGAGGGGGTTGAACCCAGGTCTTCTGCAAGTTAGGCAGATACTCTGTGTTGATCAGTGCATTCTCCATTTCTATGTGTTGTTCTTTCTCACTCACAGTTTGCAAGCAACAGAACTATGGAAGTGAATCTGATTGGTCAGTTTCGCCAACTTGGTCATTAACAAAGTGTTAGAAATACAGTTTTGAGATGGTATTTGAAATTGGCTTTAAGCCTTTGAGAATGATTTACGATAAATAAACCAGGCATTTGAGAATTTTAGTAATGTATCAACAATGTTATTTCATGCAGTTCAAGTTGTAGGTATCTTCTTTTAATGTATTTGCTGCAATATTTTTATATTAAAATCGCACCGTCCGTTAGTTAGTCCTTCTGTACGTCAAGATTAGTTTCCGCTCAATAACTCGAGCAAATGTCATAGGATCTTCACAACACTTCTTGAAAATGTGTAAGGTCATAAGATCTAGGTCAAGTTCGATAATCAGCCAAATTGATCAAGATACTCCTGAGTTACGGCCCTTGAATCATCGTAAAATTTGTTTTTTTCTCGTTTCCGCTTAATAACTGCAGCATTTGTCACCAGATCTTCACCAAACTTCATGAAAATATGTAAGGCAATAACATCTAGGTCAAGTATGATAATCGGCCAAATTGGCTCAGACACTCCTAAGTTACGGCCCTTGAATCATCGAAAAATTGCGTTTTTTCTCGTTTCCGCTCAATAACTCGAGCAAATGTCACAGGATCTTTGCCACACTTCATGAACATGTGTAAGGTTATAAGATCTAGGTCAAATTTGATAATCAACCAAATTGACCAAGAAATTCCTGAGTTACAGCCCTTGAATCATCGTTTAATTGGGTTTTTTCTTATTTCCGCTCAATAACTCGAGCAATTGTCATCAGAGGCCAAAAAGAAAAATAGTTGTGTTTCCGGTCACCCGACCGACCCTATCTTTTTTGGGCCGACCCAAAAACTTATTATCCAATATTTGCCTTTTTTGTTAATTTTTCCCCGTCAAGTTCCGAGTTCGGCGATTTTTTTTCCATCTCCGTCCGGTCGAATTCGGCGATTACCAGAATTTTTGTATTGTGACCTGCAAAATAACATCCCGTCGCCGCGAACGCTTTATATTATACACATTGTGCAATCGGGGGACCAGCCTGTTTTTCCCGCAAAATCGATATCCGGCGTTCCGTTTGATTGTAAACACGGCGTCGTCCATTTTGTCGGTCAATTTGAAAAAATGTTTTCATCATGCCGGAACAAAGTCTTTGAATTCTTATTCAAACTCCATGACTTTAAAGAATGTATGGCACAGATACCACCCAGCACAGTCGAAGCGATCGAAACTGGAAGTTCGTGGGTTTGCTGCTGAAGAAGAGGTGAGTTTTTTTGTCTGTTGGACAGTCGAGCTTACAATGAGCCTTCCTTCGGGATTGGCCTGCTCCTGTCAACTAATTTGTAGCAACACGTAATTTAGAGATATTAACAAAAACAATCATTTTATTTCTGACGAACAGCGAGGATCAATTTAAATGTAGTCAATGACCTTTATAGTATTTTCAAGTGTAAATCGGCGACAGTCGTCTTTCGTGTCATTAGTTTTCGCGAGAGGTATCTAACAACAAATATTTGATATAACTGATCCAAACTGCTATATTTAGATATTAGAACAGTGTTCAACACTTTACACTGATTTATGGAAAACATGAAAAATAAAAGAATTTTAAATAATAATAAGTTTTTCCTACCTACCAACCCTACTTTTTTTCAGGAGGTGACCTGAAACACAACTATTTTTCTTTTTGGCCAGATCTTCGCTAAACTTCATGAAAATGTGTAAGGCAATAATATCTAGGTCAAGTTTGATAATCTGCCTAATTGACTTAGACACTCCTGAGTTACGGCCCTTGAATCATTGAAAAATTATGTTTTTTCTCGTTTCCCCTCAATAACTCGAGCAAATGTCATAGGATCTTCACGACACTTCATGAATATGTGTAAGTTTATAAGATCTAGGTTAAGATCGATAATCAGCCAAATTGACCAAGACACTCCTGAGTTATGGCCCTTGAATCATTGAAAAATTGAGTTTTTTTCTTGTTTCCGCTCAATAACTCCAGCAATTGTCATCGGATCTTCACCAAACTTTATGAAAATGTGTAAGGCAATTTAATCTAGGTTAAGTTTGATTATGAGCCAAATTTACCCAGGCACTTCTGAGTTACGGATCTTATATCATAAAAAAATTGCGTTTCCGCTAAAAAAATTTCACTATATGTCCCTTCAGATGTAACCTTCATATTTGGCATGGATGTGTATATGGACAAGGCCTTTCCATGCACACACAAATTTTGACCCCTTTTGACCTTGACCTTGAACTTAGGGTCCGCGTTTAGGTTTCCAAATCTGCGTTTAGCTTTCAAAAAAGCATTTTTTGGGGGCATATGTCTTCCGATGGAGACAGCTCTTGTTCATTTCTGTGATTTTCCCAATCTTTGACATCTTTTTGACAGCTTCAATGCAACTTCATACAATTTTATATAAGCCCGTCATCATACAGTTTCACTAAAGTGCATGATAATACATTTTCACTTAAGTGCATCATCATAAAAATTCACTTGAGTGCAACATCAAACAATTACTAAAAAGCATCATTATACAATTTCACTAGAGCACATCTTCATAAGGTTTCACTTAAGTGCACCATAATACAGTTCCACTTAAGTGCATCATCATAGAGTTTCACTTAAATGCAGCATCATTCAGTTTCAATTTAGAGCATCAAAATACAGTTTCACTTAAGTGAATCCTCATACACTCTCACTGAAGTAGACCATAATACATTTTCATTTGCGTTTATCATCATCACAGTTTCACTTTAGTGCATCATCATACAGTTTCTCTTTAGAACACCATTTTACGATTTTGCTTAAGTGAAGCATCATAAATTTTGTTTAAGTGTGTTAAGAGAGTTTCACTTAATTGCACCATAATACAGATTCACTTAGTGCTCATTCATTGTTTCAGGTAAGGGCATCATCATACAAATTCACTTTAAGTCCCCCATCGCTTCGTTGATAATTTTCTGCCTTGAAATGATGGGGGTATGAGTATCTTTCCCCTGTGGGAGCGTTGTAAGAATATCCGCAACAGACCCCAACCCAGGTACCTGTTCTACCCAGGAAAGGGACAAGGGTTTGTCTCTACAAGCCATAGCTAAATAATTGCTTCAAACTAACTCTTATCATTATTATAACCATGTCACTTAGGAACATCGTCATACCATTTCTGTCTCAGTTTTTGACATAAACATTAAAATGTTCTTCTCAGCTTTTTTATGCCCCCCTTTGAACAAGAGGGGGTATATTGTTTTGATGGATGTCAATTGGTCTGTCTGTCGGTGGGTATGTCGGCCGGTCTGTTGGTAGACCAGTTTGTTTGTGATCAATAACTCTTCCACAAATTGACCCCACCGATTGGATTGATACTTCACATGTGCATTGGCCTTGGACAGTAGTTGACCCCTATAGGAATTTGGGTCACTAGTTTAAAGGTCAAGGTCATTGTGACATTAAGTATTATATATTGGTTTCCGTTCGATATGTCATTAAAGGATTGAGCGATGGGTGTCAAGACCCTGTTTGCGGGGGCATATGTCTCCGACAGCGGAGCTCTTATTAAATGTTAATTTCCAATGTGCATGCTTTGGAAAAAATGTCAAAGGCCTTTCCATAATTAAGTAAGTAAGTACATTATATTATGGTGACATGTCCATTTAACAATAGTGGAAAGTAAGGACTATAAAAAGACATACTAAAGTACTCTGCCGAATAGGCCTAAAAGTCACCATCAAAATTATCTTGATTGTAAATATTTTGAAAAATACATTTAAAACACACAAAATGTCACATATCTGTAAAGAATAGTCATAAATGCAAAGAGATACACCTCAGGTTGTGTGTGTCTGTAATTATAAGCTGCTAAGTTAGTTTTTTCTCCAAGTTAATGCACACAGTAATTTCCTAGTTTTCTAGGAAATTATTTTATAAAGAAAATAAGTCTGCTATTTACATCAGCATGTTGCTATAAATCAAATAGATTTAGGAAATGACTGGCTGTTAAAGAATTGTTTAAGGAACTGAGTTAAACAGGTAAAGTTGTTGGTCTCCAACATTTCTTGAAAAAGCGGTGAAGTTCACAGCAGCCTTATTGGTAAAATGTTTCAATAGTTCAGATGTTCCACCAGGACTTTGACCTTTTCACACCAGTTTTACTTACATGTTGAACACAATTTTATGATATTTGATGTTTGTCTATTGATACAAGCCTGTTTCCATAGTAACAATGTCTTATGTCGACTAGAAGAACTAGGCCAAAGTTTAACTTCTGAAATCCAAAAACAATTGGGCCGTGCTCTGTGAAAAGGGGGTTAAATACATGTGATAAAGTGTTGTCCCAAATTAGCCTGTGCAGTCCGCAGGGACAAAGCTTTCTGCTTTTATGATATTTTTCGTTTAAAGTCTCTTTTTAGCAAAAATTAAGTTAAGGCAGAAAGTGTCATCCCAAATGAATAATCTGGGACGACACTTTACGCACTTGCAGTAAACCCTCTTTTTACAGAGCACAGCTCAATGATTGAATAAAACACCAGTTTATCTGCATGTGATTGATGTGCGCATGTAATAATTATTAGAACTTCGCGTTACATCGTAATTAGCTGAGTACTTTTGTCTGGAGGAACATGAGAAAATAAACCGGTTTTGCAAGATTGTTAGTGCATGGCTATTTAAAGAAATAAATAGTGTTAGAAATCAGTTCTAGCGAGATTGTTTTGTGACAGCATCAAATTCAAATTCATTTTTGTATTATGAGTAGACATTTAAATGTATATTGTATACATTTATTGGTTGATTTTCTGAAATTTGCTTGGATATTTTCTATATTCTGAAGAATGGACAAAGTGAATTGCTACGGTCACACGTTCTTTCTTGGTCGGGTATTCCCACCGGAGAAAAGAAATGGGAGTTGTTCCTGGGGGGCTAACATTCTTGTGATGAATATAAGGTTAAATCTGTGGTTAATGCTTTATTGTAATGTGGTTTAATTTTAAACCGTCGTTTTTTAAGTTTGAACTAGTCAAAATTTATGGAATATCTACAACAGATTTTACCTGAGCATGCATTTATGCACATCATACAATTATGATAGCATGTGCATCAGTAATACTTGTTTGGATAGATTAGAAGTTTTATATAGGTGTACTTACTTTATGAAATGCAAGTTTTTCTTGAAACTGTGCACATGTGGCCACAATATATGCGTCTCTCACAAGTCACACAACAGTGTTGTTGTTAATGTTTGTTTGGAACATAGTTAGGACTGTCTATTTTCATAACTGTTGAGGCAAAGTGACATGAACTTGGTAAACTGAGAAAAAGCATGTCTCTGCTTCTCTTCATTATGTTATTAATTATCTGATGTTGTAATGGTGTTTTTACCTTATTTTCACAATCTTTTTATGTCCCCCACTATAGTAGTGGGGGACATATTGTTTTTGCCCTGTCTGTTGGTTGGTCTGTTGGTCTGTTGGTTGGTTGGTTGGTTGGTTGGTTGGTTTGCGCCAACTTTAACATTTGCAATAACTTTTGCAATATTGAAGATAGCAACTTGATATTTGGCATGCATATGTATCTCATGGAGCTGCACATTTTGAGTGGTGAAAGGTCAAGGTCATCCTTCAAGGTCAAATGTCAAATATATGGGTCAAAATCGCTCATTTAATGTACACTTTTGCAGTATTTCAATATTCAAGATAGCAACTTGATATTTGGCATGCATGTGTATCTCATGGAGCTGCACATTTTGAGTGGTGAAAGGTCAAGGTCATCCTTCAAGGTCAAATGTCAAATATATGTGGCCAAAATTGCTAATTTCATGAGTACTTTTGCAATATTGAAGATAGCAACTTGATATTTGGCATGCATGTGTATCTCATGGAGCTGCACATTTTGAGTGGTGAAAGGTCAAGGTCAAGGTCCTCCTTCAAGGTCAGAGGTCAAATATATGTGGCCCAAATCGCTTATTTTATGAATACTTTTGCAATATTGAAGGTAGCAACTTGATATTTAGCATGCATGTGTATATCATGGAGCTGCACATTTTGAGTGGTGAATGGTCAAGGTCAAGGTCATCCTTCAAGGTCAAATATATGGGTCAAAATTGCTCATGTAATGTCAATTCTGCAATATTGAAGCTAGCAATTTTATATTTGAAATGCATGTGTATCTCATGGAGCTGCACATTTTGAGTGGTGAAGGGTCAAGGTCATCCTTCAAGGTCAAACATGATATAGGGGTCAAGGTCATCCTTCAAGTTCAAACATCATATAGGGGGACATTGTGTTTCACAAACACATCTTGTTTTTTAATGAAGACTTACTGAAATAGAAAACAAATTGCACATTCATGTCAAAATGATTAATCAAATACTGTAATAAAAAAGTTTGTTTACATGTTTACATCATAAGTATGATTTATTATATTATGCTCTTATTTTAAAAATACATTCCTATTATTAGCTGAACAATATTGAAATGTTAACAGTGATTTATCAGCCACGCAGGAATACTGGCATGGGCTCATTTAAAAGGGAGATAAATGTTGCAAGAATTCGTGCTGTAGTTTCTTCCCCTAAAAACTCTTTAGTATCTGCTACCTCTGCAATTGAAAAACGTTCTGATTTTGGATGTTTACCGGAACAAGTCTCAAAAATGTTATTAACAAGCAGGGCTATAAATAACAAGCGTACTTGCGCTATTATGCAATTAAAATAACCAAAAACGTAATTAAATTCAAAATAAAGCGTACAGAAACGCAAATACAAATTTAATAACATAATTCCCGTAAAAAACCTTGCGTCACGAAACGCAATTCTTACAAACACCGGGTGTAATTTTAGACTGGTTATTTTCCGTACAAAAGTGTACCGCATAGTTTATATGCCGTCCTATGAAGAAAAGAAGGCATTCTTTCCAGCGGTTATCAATCTTTGGGGTAGTTTTGCAATTATTCGTAGACCTGTCCAATTTCTACTTTCATTTTCAAGGTATTCAACTCAAAATGACCCGAAAACGGGGTGCATCGCTTTGAACAGCCATAACTTCATCAATTGTGCAGCGATTTTCACGAACTTGGTGTTATTCAACGCAAAAATGAATGAACTTTGATCAGAAATTCAGTTATTGTTTGTTGTTATGTACAGGTACCTTTTTGAATTCCATTTGTATAAATAATAAAGTGACCTTTGTAGATTTTTATTATGTTAAACATGTCATTCCCTGGCCTAAATTACCCAATTGAGTTAAAAAACTGTGGGTGAAAAAACCAATTAAGCTCAAAAGTAGGGAGTGACATTTTTTGCTAAAACTCTATTGAATTTACAAAAACCCTATTGTTGTCAAAACAGGGGGTGAATTACCCAATATACCCCAAAAGTTATCTATAGCTCTGAACAATGGTTATTAGAGGGATAATTATGTGCACCTTTTTAGGTTGTTTAATTGTTCTTGCAGTACTCCGTACCTCTTGAACAGGGTACAAACTGTTTGTCTAGCACATTAGGGTTTGAACAAAATGAAATAGTTTACAGCCTAAAAAACATATTAAACCTGCTCTGTGAAAAGGGGTTTTAATGCGTGTGCATAAAGTGTCGTCCCAGATTAGCCAGTGTAGTCCACACAGGCTAATCAGGAAGGACACTTCCCACTTTAATTATATTTTTCTTTTAAAGAAAATCTCTTCATCACAAAAATACAGTTAAGGCAGAATGTGTTGTCCCTGATAAGCCTGTGCAGATTGCACAGGCTAATCTGGGACAACACTTTATGCACATGCATTCAACCCCCTTTTTATAGAGCACAGCTCATGTGTGTTCTGATTGAGTTGTACAAAAGAAACAAAGTAATCCGAAGTTGGATGTTCATAATGTCATTATTTTATAACTTATGCATGTTTAACAACATTTTTGTTTCCTCAGATTTCATTTGTGGTTTTTGTTCTACTTTTTGTATAGGATAACTGATTTATTCAAAACTCAAATTTTATTGTGTTGTCTTCCAGAAAGTACCAATAAATTTTCATTTGTGAAGTATATTGCGGTTAAATTATTTTGTGTTAATTTGTGGTCAATTTCACAACTTATGCATATCAAAGTATGAGCCAGGCTATATGTTTGGTAACATGGTATGTTTTATAGCCAACCAATAATTGTTTAGTCGTATTTTATCAGTATTTACAGTCCATAAAGTTGAGCTTGACTGGATAAAGCCTAGTATTGTCAACTACTGAAATTTTAGACAAATCTCTCCATTGCATGTTAATTTAGGGACCTTAATTTTCACAGTTTGGTAAATTGACAAATTGAAAAAAAATTGTTTCAGATTTGCAAATGTTATTGTTGTAGTTATGATATTTGCATGGAAACAGTAATACTGAACATTACCGATGCTCTAAAATATTTATTATATGCATCTTTATACGATTTATAAACCTGAACATTATAAAGCGTTACAAATGCCAAATGATTGAATGATTTGGAGAGCTCTTATGTTATCATTATATTTTGTGGCATAACATGAATTTCTTATATTATGTATAATGTACAGTCTGCTCCCTGTCTGATCACAGATAGCCAAATGCTTACAGCGCTAGTCTCTTACTCCAAGGGTCAGTGGTTTGAGTCCAGTTGAGAATTACTTTTTTTTCTTTCTTTAATGTTATTCTTGTTTTTGTTACTTAAGAGCTATTTAGTTCCGATGTTAACATTTACAATTTAAAGCATTTAATGACAAGTGTTAATACATGCCAAAATCTGTGAAAAAGTCCCTTTAAGATTTAGTCAAATAAAATATGTTTTCAGTGTACATGGTTTGAGTGCAATTTGTAAGTACCATGATTGAACAAAATAATTCCATGACATGCTTTGTGATTCAACTTGAAGTCCAAGGTATGTTCTAGGTGGCTACCTGGGCAGGTATTCCCCAACGGATTCTTAGACTTCAGTCTGAAAATAAAGAATTTTCTTAAAACTTAATTATTGGATCCTTTTTTTCAAACATAGCATCTTTATACTTAATAAGTTTTAATCATGGATGAAAACTACTTTAACAAAGTTTAAATGATGCCAGATCAGCAACAATAATAATAACAAAATGTGTTACTAAATAAAGCATACATTGCAATATACTATAATGTTAACCCTTTCACACTCAGAGGCAAAGTGAAAATTGCTTTGTGCAAACAGCATAAAGCCAGATCAGCTTGTGAGTAACTCGCAGTCTGTTCAGGTTTTATACTGTTTGCTGCTCAACAGTATCTAAGGGTTGGAAATGAAGCCTTTAAAACTTGTATTTAGTAAGAAAAGTCTTTAATTATATTTTTCTTTTTTAGAGACCACACATTTGTCAAAATACCTATCTAAGTGGTAAATACCTATCTAAGTGGTAAATACCTATCTAAGTGGTAAATACCTATCTAAGTGGTAAATACCTATCTAAGTGGTAAATACCTATCTAAGTGGTAAATACCTATCTAAGTGGTAAATACCTATCTAAGTGGTAAATGGTAACAAGATGTCATGATATTCATATGTCCCAATAAAGTATCAGCATCATGGTTTAACTGCTTTCTGTTTGATTGGCCTAGTTAAACAGATGACTCTCAGCTGGCACTCCGTAAATGTTCAAAACTTCAAAATATAAATATATTTGGTTATCACTTTAAGAATGTGATGCTGTAAAGGGAATGGTGATTAAACGATTACATAACAATATAACCCAACAAGATAATAATGTTTGATGGCCTGAGATAAATCACTATGTCAAAACAATATGATTAATATGGACCTATCAATACCACATACCCACTATCTCTAACCAGTATTAATCGTTGATAAATATTATTCAATTGAAATCAGATAATGCTTCATGTACATGCTAGTAATGATGTTCTGTAAACAAATATGCTGAAGAAGAGTTATAAAACATGATTACTCAATTTTAATTTTATCTATATTAAGGGCAATTATTTACTTTGCATTTATGTAGAGATACTATTCATTTGACTTTTTATGAGGCATACTGCACTCCAAAGGATGTATAATTAATAATATATCTCGGCAATGATTTTTTGCAAGTGTCCAAATATGAATCTGCATATGCCATAAATTCTGTAGATTCAAGTTTTGTTTGATGATTGAAGTGTTTGTAAATAAAGTTTGAAACCCAGTTGAAAATCAATCTGTCTTTAAATCTATCCTGCAAATACATTATGTGAGCATTGTGTGTAAATTATGAAGGAGTGCTTACTCATACAATACCTGCAGTATTTTTGATGAGCATGTTGTCATTATTTTGAACGTTAAAATTTAATTTTAATTAATTGGTATAAATTGAGCCTTGTTCCAGGAAAACTGGACTTAATGCATGTGTGATAAAGTGTCATTCCAGACCAGGCTAATCAAAGATAAAACTTTCCGCATATATGGTGTTTTTTGTTGAAAGTCTCTTTAGCAAAATCTGAGTTTAGATGGAATGAGTAGTCCCTGATAAGCCTGTATGGACTGCGCAGGCTTATCTGGGATGACATATTGTGCACATTCTTAGGCCTGATTTTTCAAGATCAAGGCTCATATCAGCATTGCTGGTTGCAGGGTCAAGGCTCATATCAGCCTTGCTGGTTGCAGGGTCAAGGCTCATATCAGCCTTGCTGGTTGCAGGGTCAAGGCTCATATCAGCCTTGCTGGTTGCAGGGTCAAGGCTCATATCAGCATTGCTGGTTGCAGGGTCAAGGCTCATATCAGCCTTGCTGGTTGTAGGGTCAAGGCCAGCTGTTCAAGCATTCTCAAGCAAGGATGGAAATTATTGTACTTCGCATGGTTTTTAGGTTGCAGTGGCGTAATGTTTGTTGCGTCCACCAAGCGACCAGGAGGTCACTGATTTGATCCCCACTAAGGGAACATTCTTTTGATCTTCCCAATTGACACTAAATACAGGTTCTAGTCCCAGGTTTTACATGTAATTAGATTGTCACATACTAGAAATGCATCAAAGTGAGTTTCTGAGTAGTAAATAGTATAAGTTAAACTTTCTGAGAAGCTAGTTGCGAAAGTGGACTACTAGATTTTTATGTCCCCCACTATAGTAGTGGGGGACATATTGTTTTTGCCCTGTCTGTCTGTTGGTCTGTTGGTCTGTTTGCGCCAACTTTAACATTTTGCAATAACTTTTGCTATATTGAAGATAGCAACTTCATATTTGGCATGCATATGTATCTTATGAAGCTGCACATTTTGAGTGGTGAAAGGTCAAGGTCAAGGTCATCCTTCAAGGTCAGAGGTCAAATATATGTGGCCAAAATCGCTCATTTTATGAATACTTTTGCAATATTGAAGATAGCAACTTGATATTTGGCATGCATGTGTATCTCATGGAGCTGCACATTTTGAGTGGTGAAAGGTCATCCTTCACAAGGTCAAGGTCATCCTTCAAGGTCAAACATCATATAGGGGGACATTGTGTTTCACAAACGCATCTTGTTAGAAAATCTCTCCTACTGCAAAATTGGTCGCCTCAGACCAGTGGCCGTCTGCGCTAATTTCCATCTCTTCACAAGAGAAAGATCCCTCACAGACACTTAACCCTTTGCAAGCTGGGAAATTTGTCGTCTGCTAAAATGTTGTCTGCTGAATTTCTAAAATTAGCATTTTCTTCATTTGTTTTTTAGAAGAATTCTATCAGAATAGCAAACAGTTTGGATCCTGATGAGACGCCACGTTCTATGGTGTCTCATCTGGATCCAAACTGTTTGCAAAGGCCTTCAAAATTCGGTTCCAGCGCTGAAACAGTTAAACGTCTTGGTCTACCCAGGGAATGGACTTGAGAGTGTTTCAATAAGCCATAGGCTTTCCATTTGCTTCAATAAATAGGTTAACTCTAACTGTAATATGATGATTTAATATTATGGTCCATAGTTTTAATAGTACTTGATTTGAAATTTGATTTACATGTATTCTATTAAATTCATTTGGATTGAAAAAAAAGAAGAGAGAAAAATCTTCATAATATATATTTTTCAGTGGTTTGTTTCATGTACAACAGAGCAATAATTAACAACAAACATGTTTCTTCTTTCTATTTCTGAGGTCCATTAATCATACTTGTGGTTAGCATACAAAACCGCTGTTGTCTGGTTTAAAGCCAAGTTTCACCACAAATAGCCGTTCTCAGGTGCGAATATGTTATGGGAAACAATCTATTTTTTTCTGTGGTGCATTGTAACGTGTAACTACTTCCCTTTATGTATTAATGCTTAAAAGAAGGGGAAGCAACTGTGTAAAGTAAATCCAAAGATTTTAAAGGAGTTATGCAAAGGTGTTGTATTTTATCGAAAATGTTGTATGTTTGTTTACTAACAAAGCTCTTCTATTTGAAATAATATACATGAGCCACGCCCTGTGAAAGGGGGATTTTATGCATGTGCTAAAACCAACAAAAATACCTGTGAGAAAACATGTTTTACAAAGATCACTTGTTTTGATTTTTATCCACAGTAAAAAGCATTTTAAGATAATGAATAAGTAGTCCTACTTTGTATATACTGGCTTGATGAATTAGATGATGATAAAGGTGATGGTGTTGATAAGTATGACATTGAAGATGATACTGATAAGGGTTTCTGCTGATAATTTTGAAAAAAAAATGTAAAAAAAAAGAAATAAAAAAAGAAAGAGGAAAAACTGATGCTGCTGTTGCTGCTGCTGCTGCTGATCATCATCATCATAATTATCATCATCATCATCTTTATCTTTATGATCATATTATTATTGTTTTTATAGTAATTATTCTAATTATTATTAGTAGTAATATTATTATTATTAGTGGTAGTAGTAGTTATTATTATTATTATTTTCATTATTATCATTTTATTTTAATAATAATAAGAATAATAATAATATGCTTCTTCATATTTTTTTTATTTATTTAACAATTCTCAGCAAGAATTTATCATAAAATATTTGTCCATATTGC
Organism: Dreissena polymorpha; assembly: GCF_020536995.1. Taxonomy (NCBI): domain Eukaryota; kingdom Metazoa; phylum Mollusca; class Bivalvia; order Myida; family Dreissenidae; genus Dreissena; species Dreissena polymorpha. The sequence continues at coordinate 132,274,831 of NC_068355.1, read as the reverse complement.
AAACAACTGTTAGGGAATAAATGTTGTCATAAAGTCACAGATATCAATATGTTATAATTAATTAATTCAAAAGTTTAATTTCTCTATAAATTATGCAATACAAAAACATTTCAATATTAAGTGTCATTTAAATTTAAGATGATTACCCTCAAAGTAATTTTGCGGTTGTGTTTAAGTAAATATAATCTTACATATTATGAGGCATATCTTAATGGATATGATATATATGGTCTTATGGATTTTGTCAATAGGCACTGGGTACATGATAGTACGGATTTAATTCAGTTCTTTAGAAATGTTCAGAGCTTGCCCCAAAGCTGTCATGATCAGTAACAATGCATTAGTAACGCGAAAATTGTCAGTTTTTACAACTTTGGATAAATATACGAGCTTAAGGTAGTGCGGATGGTTGGGTACAATGTTGAAACATTTTAATAGGTAGTTATTCATCCGTAAATGTTTCTTTATGGTGAAAATGTGCTAGGCTGATGAAGTGGGTGATGGTATGTGGCCATTATGAACTGAATGGATATTGACCAAAATATCTACAGCGGCAAATTTGTGCAGTTTTTTCAAAAGTGATTTATAATTTGGGATTATATATCAATTTAACGAGAGATGTATCTCAAAGCTGTGCTTGTTCAGACTTTCTAATTTATTTCGATATAACACAGTTTCCTTTGATTTATATGTACTGATCGACGGTCATATTTCAATTTCGATGGGATGTTTGTACTTGTGTAACATAAATTACTAAAACTATACTTTGTCTAGAAGCAAAACAGGGCGCAACTTTTGTTTCTATTAAATTTCAGGAATTGTTATCTTCCATTGTAGTGAGGAAGCTTGAATATCGTGAGGATTTTCATATAATTATTGTGACAGTTAAATATCAGTTTTTGGGTGCCGAGGAAGAAATTGTTTGGCGAAGGTTTGCTGCAGATATTAAGTATTCAATGTGCAGCGACAAGACATATAAATGGAGAAATATTAGATTCCTATTATACTGTGTGACAAAGTAATTCCTCTCCATGTATTCACAATTTGGATATCTACAGGAAAAGATGTTGAAGTAAGTTAAGTCAGATTTTATAAAAAAAAAATGTTGTTTAAACTAAATTGATGTATGATTATTACAGCTGGATTTTAAGTTTTAATAAACAAAATACAATTTTTAAGGAAATTTGTCGGCAAAGACATGTCTGTATATTTAGCTAGGCCACTGGTAATTGCTATGTAAGCTTGATGCCTAATCCTTTCCCCATCAGAAGCAAAATGAAAATGGTTTTTGCATCCAGCATAAAACAGAGACCAGCCTGCGAGTAACTCTGTCTGTTCAGGTTTTATGTAGTTTGCTGCTCATCAGTATCTAAAGGTTGGAACTGAAGGTTTTTAAACTTGATTCTAGTAAAGAATTTTTTTACCCCCCCCCCCCCCCCCCCTGTTCTCACAGAGCTGCGACTTTACGACGATCAAGCCACGATATGAAAAAGGTTTGGATCAGGGCGGATCGAGGCCGACTGGAGTCAAAATCGAGCAATTTGGCAAATTATGGTCTTCATTTCGACCGTACTACGATGCCCCTATATATATACACCGAATATTGTTGGCAACGATCCCGCTACGTTTGTTTTGAGCATGTTCAAAATAAGCGTGGCAAGAGCGTAGAGCTCTCCGATCATGAAGACTCTACCGCGATCATACTGCACTTATGAGGACTCCACTACGTTTCTCCTGCGATTTGTCACGATCAGCAACGTTTTCAGCCACGCTTTGATGGTAGTAGAAGCGGCGTCTATGTGTGAAGGGGGGGTTAATTATATTTTCTAAGAGACTGCACCAAAGTGTGCATATGAGGTGTAAAGGGTTAATTGTTGAGGCCTCCATCAGATACTCAGTAAAGTATACTTTATTCAGTATTAAAATGTTCACAAGAAATCATTCTCCAATTAAAGAAGACATTTTAATATCATGCCTCTTCATTTAAGTTTGTTTAGTTTTAAATCAGTTTTGATTGCATTGGTATTTAAAACATATAAGTGATTTTCTTCAGCTTATGCAGTTGTTTTTTCCACCATTATGGGGATGGGGCCCGGCTCCTTGGATTGGGAAAATGGCGTCATGTTGGGAAATTTATGTTGTTTTTTGCTAACATTTACTCCAAAATTGTAAATCAAAGTGTTCTAAATATTCTATCTACTAAGGTTCACAATGCAGAGCTGGAAAGAGAAATGAACTAAATATTGCAATTAATTTAAAAAAAAAATATTTTTTTTTTAGAAAATCTTCAAGTGGGAATTTTAGGCAGTCTTTCGGGAAAAATATGTACTTTTTGAAATTTTGAGAAAAACAACAACAACACTTTTATGTGAAGTTACATTAAACATTGAAAAATAATGTTTGACTTATATAGAGGAAAAAGTAAAAATACGTTATAAAAAGCAGTTTTCAGTAAGTGTATTTTAATATCTCATAAACGACCTTTGTAAATCTGATGGTTTTCAAGCCTAGTGACACCTGGGTGTCACTCTTTCTTCCCTCTCATGTTGTCCCAAAAATTACAGGCCACCAAGGATCGCAATGTGCTTTCACCAGCAATGCCCTGAAATCTACATCTGAACGCTATTGGAGCCGAATCCATGGAAACTTCTGTAGCGTGGATCATTTAACTTGTTGAAATTGATGGCTTTTTATCTTTTCCTGCTCAGAAGCAAAGTAGCAATGGCTATGATGCAAGCAGCGTAACAAGAGAAGCCAGCAAGTCACTGATAATTTCTAGCCATAGTTTGTTATTGTTTCAGTTGCATGCCAGAGGACCCAATTTCGGCCATTGCCTATAACAGCCACCCACATCACTACGGTAATGGTTTTCGTATCAACAACATCCACTTGCGAGGGCCAACAACGGGACCCTGCTCCACGGGTCCCACAAACATCCCAGGGGGTAATGGAGGTCATGGAAACCAGACAGAAATGTACATGCCCAGACAAACGTTAATTAGCACCAGAATGCCCTACATAGACAGTGGACAGATTACCAATCTGTAAGAGTCCTTTTTTATTGTTTTAAACCATAAGCAACTGTGGCATTATGAATTGGCAGATACGATTTTCTGTTAAAATGTCACATGTTGCTATCATAACTTTATAAGAGTTCTAATGATGCATTAAGTATTAAATTCCCAAGTGTTTTAAAGAGTTTTATTCTGGGAAAACTGGGCTTATGGCGTGTGCATAAAGTGTCGCCTCAGATTAATTAGCCTGACTGGATTTTCATTTAGAAGAGACTTACTTTAGACAAAAATTCCATAAAAATCAGAAAGTTTATGTCGCTTACAAGCTTGGGCAGACTGCACAGTCTAATCAGGCATCACACGCACATGTACTATGCCCAGTTATCACAGAACGCAGCTAAAATCCGTATGTGCCATTATGGGAGACGCTTTCTGAAAAAATACGGCATCATGCATGTGCGTAAAGTGTCATCCCAGATTAGCCTGTGCAGTCCGCACAGGCCAGTCAGGGACGACACTTTCCACTTTTATGTTTTTTTCGTTTAAAGGAAGTCTCTTCTACACAAAAATCCAGTTAAGGCATAAAAAAGTCGTCCCTGATTAGCCTGTGCAAACTGCACAGGCTAATCTGGGACGACACTTTACGCACATGCATTATGCCCAGTTTTCTCAGAACGTGACTCATGGTGTGCAGCTGCTTGTTTTCCTCCTAGGACCCTGCCTGACAGTCCACCTGACTCGGAGCCATACTCACCTCCAGACGGGCACAGAAATGGCCTTAGCAACCATAATGGTCATAGTGGTCAAGGCAACCATAGCAACGGTCACAATGGCCAGGGTAACCACAGCAACCAGCAGTGCAATGGGCATCAAAATGGGCACAGCATGCACAGCAACCAAAGCCCGATGAACAACAACCAGCCAAATACTCAACAAGGTCAGTTCCAAATATGTTTGGTGACAAAATATTACAAGGACACAAGAGGCTGATAACTCCTTTATTCTTTTGGGACCAAATCCACACCATCCACTATCTGGTACCTTGAACTAGGCTTAAGGGGTGAGTGTTTCGGAAACAGCATATTAAATTCATCATAACTATCTATTTCAATTTACATTGTTCTTCATTTAAATCACCAATTAATTTATTGTAACCCTTGACAGTAGATTAATACTTTTACGAATTATAATAGCTTTAAACTTGTAAAATTTACATTGTTCTTCATTTAAATCACCAATTAATTTATTGTAACCCTTGACAGTAGAATAATACTTTTACGAATTATAATAGCTTTAAACTTGTAAGGAAAAAAAAAGTAACTTTTATGGTCTATTGCACTCATAATGCAAAGCTAAATAAATAACTGATTAGTCAGAGTTAATTCTTAAAGATTCAGAACTAAATGATACCTTGACAATAGTTCACACTGGCTTATCAGGGACAATACTTCCTTTTTTATTTATTTGTTCATTTAAAAGAGGTCTGTTTAAAAAAAAAAAATTGCAGATTGAAATGTCGTCTCTGATAAGCACATGCTTATCTGGAACAACACTACACACAGGCTTATCAGGAACAACACTACACACATGCTTATCTGGAACAACACTACACACAGGCTTATCTGGAACAACACTACACACATGCTTATCTGGAACAACACTACACACATGCTTATCTGGAACAACACTACACACATGCTTATCTGGAACAACACTACACACTACACACATGCTTATCTGGAACAACACTACACACAGGCTTATCAGGAACAACACTACACACTACACACAGGCTTATCTGGAACAACACTACACACAGGCTTATCTGGAACAACACTACACATATGCTTATCTGGAACAACACTACACACTACACACATGCTTTATCTGGAACAACACTACACATATGCTTATCAGGAACAACACTACACACTACACATATGCTTATCAGGAACAACACTACACACATGCTTATCTGGAACAACACTACACACATGCTTATCTGGAACAACACTACACACACATGCTTATCTGGAACAACACTACACACAGGCTTATCTGGAACAACACTACACACATGCTTTTCAGGAACAACACTACACACATGCTTATCAGGAACAACACTACACACTACACACTACACATATGCTTATCATGAACAACACTACACACAGGCTTATCAGGAACAACACTACACACATGCTTATCTGGAACAACACTACACACAGGCTTATCAGGAACAACACTACACACTACACACAGGCTTATCAGGAACAACACTACACACATGCTTATCTGGAACAACACTACACACATGCTTATCTGGAACAACACTACACACAGGCTTATCTGGAACAACACTACACACAGGCTTATCAGGAACAACACTACACACAGGCTTATCAGGAACAACACTACACACATGCTTATCAGGAACAACACTACACACATGCTTATCTGGAACAACACTACACACATGCTTATCAGGAACAACACTACACACAGGCTTATCAGGAACAACACTACACACAGGCTTATCTTGAACAACACTAAACACATGCTTATCAGGAACAACACTACACACATGCTTATCTGGAACAACACTACACACAGGCTTATCAGGAACAACACTACACACATGCTTATCAGGAACAACACTACACACATGCTTATCAGGAACAACACTACACACAGGCTTATCAGGAACAACACTACACACATGCTTATCAGGAACAACACTACACACATGCTTATCAGGAACAACACTACACACAGGCTTATCTGGAACAACACTACACACAGGCTTATCAGGAACAACACTACACACTACATACAGGCTTATCAGGAACAACACTACACACATGCTTATCAGGAACAACACTACACACTACACACTACACATATGCTTATCATGAACAACACTACACACAGGCTTATCAGGAACAACACTACACACATGCTTATCTGGAACAACACTACACACATGCTTATCAGGAACAACACTACACACATGCTTATCTGGAACAACACTACACACAGGCTTATCTGGAACAACACTTCACACAGGCTTATCTGGAACAACACTACACATATGCTTATCAGGAACAACACTACACATGCTTATCTGGAACAACACTACACACATGCTTATCAGGAACAACACTACACACAGGCTTATCAGGAACAACACTACACACAGGCTTATCTGGAACAACACTACACACATGCTTATCAGGAACAACACTACACACATGCTTATCTGGAACAACACTACACACAGGCTTATCAGGAACAACACTACACACATGCTTATCAGGAACAACACTACACACATGCTTATCAGGAACAACACTACACACAGGCTTATCAGGAACAACACTACACACATGCTTATCAGGAACAACACTACACACATGCTTATCAGGAACAACACTACACACAGGCTTATCTGGAACAACACTACACACAGGCTTATCAGGAACAACACTACACACTACACACAGGCTTATCAGGAACAACACTACACACATGCTTATCAGGAACAACACTACACACTACACACTACACATATGCTTATCATGAACAACACTACACACAGGCTTATCAGGAACAACACTACACACATGCTTATCTGGAACAACACTACACACATGCTTATCAGGAACAACACTACACACATGCTTATCTGGAACAACACTACACACAGGCTTATCTGGAACAACACTTCACACAGGCTTATCTGGAACAACACTACACATATGCTTATCAGGAACAACACTACACACATGCTTATCTGGAACAACACTACACATATGCTTATCTGGAACAACACTACACACATGCTTATCTGGAACAAGACTACACACATGCTTATCTGGAACAACACTACACACATGCTTATCTGGAACAACACTACACACATGCTTATCTGGAACAACACTACACACATGCTTATCAGGCACAACACTACACACATGCTTATCTGGAACAACACTACACACATGCTTATCAGGAACAACACTACACACAGGCTTATCAGGAACAACACTACACACATGCTTATCTGGAACAACACTACACACATGCTTATCTGGAACAACATTACACATATGCTTATCTGGAACAACACCACACACATGCTTATCAGGAACAACACTACACACATGCTTATCAGGAACAACACTACACATATGCTTATCTGGAACAACACTACACATATGCTTATCTGGAACAAGACTACACACATGCTTATCTGGAACAAGACTACACACATGCTTATCTGGAACAACACTACACACATGCTTATCAGGAACAACACTACACACATGCTTATCTGGAACAACACTACACACATGCTTATCTGGAACAACACTACACACAGGCTTATCTGGAACAACACTACACACTACACACATGCTTATCAGGAACAACACTACACACATGCTTATCAGGAACAACACTACACACATGCTTATCTGGAACAACACTACACATATGCTTATCTGGAACAACACTTCACACATGCTTATCTGGAACAAGACTACACACATGCTTATCTGGAACAACACTACACACATGCTTATCTGGAACAACACTACACAAATGCTTATCTGGAACAACACTACATACATGCTTATCTGGAACAACACTACACACATGCTTATCTGGAACAACACTACACACATGTTTATCTGGAACAACACTACACATATGCTTATCTGGAACAGCACTACACACTACACATATGCTTATCAGGAACAACACTACACACTACACATATGCTTATCAGGAACAACACTACACACTACACATATGCTTATCTGGAACAACACTACACACTACACATATGCTTATCAGGAACAACACTACACACATGCTTATCTGGAACAACACTACACACTACACATATGCTTATCATGAACAACACTACACACAGGCTTATCAGGAACAACACTACACACATGCTTATCTGGAACAACACTACACACAGGCTTATCAGGAACAACACTACACACATTCTTATCAGGAACAACACTACACACTACACACTACACATATGCTTATCATGAACAACACTACACACAGGCTTATCAGGAACAACACTACACACATGCTTATCTGGAACAACACTACACACAGGCTTATCAGGAACAACACTACACACAGGCTTATCAGGAACAACACTACACACATGCTTATCTGGAACAACACTACACATATGCTTATCTGGAACAACACTACACATATGCTTATCTGGAACAACACTACACACATGCTTATCAGGAACAACACTACACACATGCTTATCTGGAACAACACTACACACAGGCTTATCTGGAACAACACTACACACAGGCTTATCTGGAACAACACTACGCATATGCTTATCAGGAACAACACTACACACATGCTTATCTGGAACAACACTACACATATGCTTATCTGGAACAACACTACACACATGCTTATCTGGAACAAGACTACACACATGCTTATCTGGAACAACACTACACACATGCTTATCTGGAACAACACTACACACATGCTTATATGGAACAACACTACACACATGCTTATCAGGCACAACACTACACACATGCTTATCAGGAACAACACTACACACAGGCTTATCAGGAACAACACTACACACATGCTTATCAGGAACAACACTACACACAGGCTTATCAGGAACAACACTACACACATGCTTATCTGGAACAACACTACACACATGCTTATCTGGAACAACACTACACATATGCTTATCTGGAACAACACCACACACATGCTTATCAGGAACAACACTACACACATGCTTATCAGGAACAACACTACACATATGCTTATCTGGAACAACACTACACATATGCTTATCTGGAACAAGACTACACACATACTTATCTGGAACAAGACTACACACATGCTTATCTGGAACAACACTACACACATGCTTATCTGGAACAAGACTACACACATGCTTATCAGGAACAACACTGCACACATGCTTATCTGGAACAACACTACACACATGCTTATCTGGAACAACACTACACATATGCTTATCTGGAACAACACCACACACATGCTTATCAGGAACAACACTACACACATGCTTATCAGGAACAACACTACACATATGCTTATCTGGAACAACACTACACATATGCTTATCTGGAACAAGACTACACACATGCTTATCTGGAACAAGACTACACACATGCTTATCTGGAACAACACTACACACATGCTTATCAGGAACAACACTACACACATGCTTATCTGGAACAACACTACACACATGCTTATCTGGAGCAACACTACACACAGGCTTATCTGGAACAACACTACACACTACACACATGCTTATCAGGAACAACACTACACACATGCTTATCAGGAACAACACTACACACATGCTTATCTGGAACAACACTACACATATGCTTATCTGGAACAACACTACACACATGCTTATCTGGAACAAGACTACACATATGCTTATCTGGAACAACACTACACACATGCTTATCTGGAACAACACTACACACATGCTTATCAGGAATAACACTACACACATGCTTATCAGGAACAACACTACACACATGCTTATCTGGAACAACACTACACATATGCTTATCTGGAACAACACTACACACATGCTTATCAGGAACAACACTACACACATGCTTATCTGGAACAACACTACACATATGCTTATCTGGAACAACACTACACACATGCTTATCTGGAACAAGACTACACACATGCTTATCTGGAACAACACTACACACATGCTTATCTGGAACAACACTACACACTACACACATGCTTATCTGGAACAACACTACACACTACACACATGCTTATCAGGAACAACACTACACACATGCTTATCTGGAACAACACTACACACGTGCTTATCAGGAACAACACTACACACATGCTTATCTGGAACAACACTACACACAGGCTTAACTGGAACAACACTACACACATGCTTATCTGGAACAACACTACACAAATGCAAATAATTCCAGTTTTTCCAGGGCGTGGCTGAATAAATATTTGGATATTTTAAATAGCAATTTTGAGGTATCATAGAAAATATATTTTTCTGTGAACACTCGTGAATTAAAATCAATATTTAACCAAATCCAACAAATTTTCTTCTTATTTTATGCTTTTTTTCACCATTTATTTACATTGTATAAGAGTTAAACTGTAGAGTTACGCTGGAATAAGGACGTCATTTTGTTAAAAAAAATGACATCATTTTACAGAAAAAAACAGTGACAATTATAGGTTATTTTCACTGTTAATGTTCACTGTTTGAAACAGTGAATTATAAGTTTTAATTCACTGATATTTCTCTAAAAATCACCGGTAAGCATACAATAAAAGGTTTTAAGATATATAATGGTTATCACCAAAGTGACTGTTGTCGACAAGTGGCCGCTGTTCTCGGTTCGTTGAGTAGGAGGACAACTTATTTGTTTGTTTTTATGCCCCCAGAACATAGGTTCTGGGGGCATATTAAAATCGCACCGTCCGTTAGTTAGTCAGTTAGTCTGTTAGTCAGTTAATCTTTTCGTCTGGATTAGTTTCCGCTCAATAATTCAAGCAATTGTCATCAAATCTTCACCAAACTTCATGAAAATGTGTAAGGCAATAACATCTAGGTCAAGTTCAATAATTGACCAAATTGACCCAGACACTCTGGAGTTACGGCCCTTGAATCATTGAAAAATTGGGGGTTTTCTCGTTTACGCTCGATAACTCAAGCAATTGTCATTAGATCTTCACCAAACTTCATGAAAATGTGTAAGGCAATAACATCTAGGTCAAGTTCGATAATCTGCCAAATTGACCCTTACACTGCTGAGTTATGGCCCTTGAAATATCGTAATTTTGTTTTTTTCTCGTTTCCACTCAATTACTCGAGCAAATTTCATAGGATCTTCACCAACCTTCATGAAAATGTGTCAGGCAATAACATCTAAGTCAAGTTTGATAATTGGCCAAATTGACCCAGACACTTCACTGTGACAGCCCTTGAATCATCGAAAAAAAAATAAAAAAATTGTTTCCGTTCATTAACTCGCAATTGTCATAGGATCTTCACCACACTTCATGAAAATGTGTAAGGTCATGAGATCTAGGTCAAGTTCGATAATCAGCCAAATTGACAGAGACACTTCTGAGTTACGGCCCTTGAATCATCGAACAATAGAGTTTTTTCTCGTTTCTGCTCAATAACTCAAGCAATTTTGTCGTTGGATCTTCACCAAACTTCATATGTAAGGCAATAAAATCTAGGTTAAGTTCGATAACAAGACAAATTTACCCAGGCACTTCTGAGTTATGGCTCTTGAGTCATTAAAAATTTTCGTTTCCGCTCGAAAAATGCTCATAACTTCTATGTCGCTTCAGATGTAACCTTCATATTTGGTATGCATGTGTATATGGACAAGGCCTTTCCATATGCACACAAATTTTGACCCCTTTGATCTTGACCTTGAACTTAGGGTCCATGTTTAGGTTTCAAAATCTGCGTTTAGGTTTCAAAAAAGCGTTTTTGGGGGGCATATGTCTTCCCATGGTGACAGCTCTTGTTTTATAATGGTTTGAATACCACAATCAAATTTGTTAATTAGATTTATTTAAGATAAAACATTATACAGTTGCATGTTGTTTTTCATGCATGAATGGTAGTGTTAAATTATGAAAAGAAATATTAGTTAGATGTCTGTTAAATATTAAATGTTAAGATCAACATTCACACAACAGTTCTACAAAAATGTCAAAAAAAAATTTTGTATACTGATTATATTCGTATTTTAATCAATTTATGTTGCAAAGTTCTGTAAATTTCTATTACGCACTTAAGTCAGTATATCAGATTCAATCAGCTTTATACAAATTCATTTCAAATTGACTTCATAATTTTGAAGTTATGCCTGAGTATTTATATTAATGGATTCTTTTTCAACGAACCAAATTATCTAAACATTCTAAAGAATGTTTTCAATGTAATATTGATTTCGTACTTCCTCCCTTCTATTTATGGCAAACAGACATCTGTTTAAACAAGAAGTTTCATCATTTTTTGTTGAAAGCAATTTTACATATGAATCAATTGGCCAGATAAAGGGTACCCCATCGTGTTTGGTACATGTAAAAGTAAAAAACGAGCGCCCATCTGATAATGTCAATATGAGTAATAACCCCAGGATTTGACCCTGGTACCCCTTAGTACGCCATACATGATTAGGGTAATTACACCCCACTATTAAGGTTATAAAAACGTTTGGGATTCAGTAGAATAAGACCTATCAGAACATAAAAGATATTTTGATCAGTAGCGGATTGAATTAAAACCTCCATTAAAATTTAATGGGAAAAATATTTGGCTGTTGTTTGTTTATATTTGTAAGCATGGAGTATATGAAATTCCTATCAAATGGTCTTACAGAAATGTCCCTCAGTCTGTCAGGAACGCTTTCATGTTCACCTAATATCTCCTGCGCCCTTTGAAGGATTTGCAGGAAACTTGGATACAAAGTTAATGTTATTGAAACAAGGTGATGAAACATGAGTCAGTCATGCTTGTTAAAGGTCACGGTCATACTTTAAGGTAAAAAATGTGAGCCACCATTTTTGTTTCCACTTCGTATTTTCTATTCCCTTTGAACACTTTTAATGAAACATGGCCTAACTTGTAAGTTCATAGAGACCATGTGCAGAAGGCATGAGTCTTTCACACTTGCATAAGGTCAGTGTCATATTTAAAGCTCAAAAGTTGAAGCCTCTACTTTTGAGTCTGATACATATCTCCTATATTATTAGAAGGATGTTCTTAAAATTGGCAACATGTTAAGGCCATTTAGGTGATGTGAAGAAGGCATGAGTCAGTCATTCAAACTCAAGGTCAAGGTTTCATTTGAAGGTCAAATGTTTTAGCTTCCTTTTTTGCATTTCAGTTTTTTGAAGGGTCACAAAGGTTAAAGGCTATTTTGACAATGTGCAGAAGGCATAAGTAAATTATTTTGGGAAAAGGTCATGCTTCAAGGATTATATTTAAGGTCCAAATTTTTAATTTCCCTTTTTGGCGCCATTGCCTCCCGCAATTCGCCCCATAGGTAACATAATATACGTAAACTGTTGAAAAAAGTCTGTTACTGCAGCAAACCACTTTGCATCTCCAGATTCTGCATTCGCAAACAAAATAGCTCCGATGGCATGGTATTAGTATTAATGCACCGCAAAAACACTATGATGAAGTACATTGGTATTTTCCGTTGCAAATTTTTTCTCTCCCTATTATTGAATGGATTTACTTAATTCTTGGACAGAACACCCCTTTTAAGGACAAGACCTTTTTGTTGACTTTTTTTAGCTTGACCCCTTGTTGACATTGACCTTTATTATCCAATTGTTAAAAAACTGACAATTAGTCGTATCTTACTTGATACTGAATTGATTTTTTTAACACTTTGACACACACGCAGGCCCGTGTACTTATGCAAGAACGATTCCATAAACCTTACTGTACTAATTAGAAATTACTGCAATGCTTGTCTTTATCAAATCTATGTCAAGTTTGGAACTGGGTAAGTGTATTATATCTTCGCAGTTTAGCTATCAATTGGCAAGTACGACAATGACTTCTTTTAAAAAGCAGCATTTACATTTAACTTAAATAGCTTAATCATATAATGTTGACAGCCTGTCACCCTTCCTTAATATGTTTTCTTTAAAAAAGGTGATTGGTTGGCATCACGGTGTATAGTGTTTTAACGACCACAACATTTGAGCAAAATCGCCCCACCAGTACTATGAGTACTTTGATTGCGTCTCTTCCATGTATCTTATACCCTTTGATGAATTTTCATGAACCTTGTCACTTATCCAATGTGTAGGCAGCATAAGTCAATCACGTTGGTTGAAGGTCAAGGTAAGGAGTTTAGCATTCTTAGTTTTTATATCCGCTTCATATCTCTTTTAGTCATTAAAAGTTAATGTCATTAAGATAATGTCAGAAAGTCAAGAGTCTTTCATTCTTGCTCAAAATCAAGTTCACCACTTTAACTCTTTTCCCCATCAGAAGCAATGCGAAAATGGCTTTTGAAACCAGCATAAAACCATAACAACATCCTGCGTCAGTGTTCAGGTTGTATGTTTTTTACTGCTCATCAGTATCTTATGGTTAGAAATGAAGCCTTTAAAACTTGATTCCAGTAAAGAAGATTTTCTAAGGGACAGGGGGGGGGGGGGGGGGGGGAGAAGGGGATTTTAATGATTGATATGCCTGTGTGTTTGTATGTTCAGCCCACTTCTTTTGTGGATTATAACTCCTATAATGATGGAGGGCTTGGAAAAGAATCTCATAGTATACAGCCATAACTTATTACCGTAAATACTTTCGGACACCCTCTGTATTGCCAAAAAGAATTATTTTTCATGACTCTTAATTTTCGGACATATGGGTTTTCGTCCATAATAAAGGTTTTTAATTTTCTAGCAGTATATTTTACTGCTGCTATTCAACAGACTTGGTCCTGTTTTCTCGTTACACTTCGATCAGGGATTTTTACAACCGGATTAAAGTAATAAAACCTGGCAGATGCATGCCTGAGGGCAATGGACCATTACATTTGCGTAATTGGGTAAATAACCCTGTATACCGGTAGAAAGTAATTGATTCACACAACAGCATTTGAAACAGTGTCGTCCTAATAAGGAAGCAGAATGTTTTCTGCTTTTACTTTTTTGTTTTTTATCATTTCAGGCAAGAGTTAGCAAAGCTGTGAAGTTTTATTTATTTTTTATAGCACAAAAAGAAGAGTTATTCAAAAGAAAATTATTGTACATTGATTTATTGCTTTTATTTTAATATATAATTATCATTTATGGACACCTTTATTTTTTCTTTGAATTTTCGGACACCAGTAATGTTTAAATAGTTTTCTTATCAAAATTTGCAGACACAAAAAAATTAATTATTTTTAAGTGTCTGAAAACTTAGAGTAACTTTGGTACTCAACAATTTATTACAGAGTTATTGACCTTTGGTTAATTTCTTTTTTGAAGTATATTTCATTTTTTAGCTTTAAATTTATTATTAAAATGACGAAAAATTCCATATATTTTTACCAGAAAATATTCAGGGGGTGCATGTAACATGAACCATAACTATGTCTTTAGTATTTGCAGTGTTATTACCATTTAGTTTTATGTTTTTGGTAGCAATACTTTTTAAGTTTATAAGGATTTATGTTGATAGAGGACGCTGAGTGGACGGCAAGGATTTTCCTCATACATTGTATCTGCTCTTATACAGACACAAAATAAACAAGAAATATCTTTAAAAAAGATATACGGCGTTGATTGTGGTCGATGTTTATGAACGATCAAAAGTTATCTCTATGAGATAAAAAGTAGCGGATGCCTTTTTTCTGCGCAGTTGTTAGCTACATCATAAGCAAATCAATTACGGGGTGTTGCGCCAGATTTCGTGGCTTATTTTGCTTTATGTGATATTATTACTCAGATATCTATATTTACAGAATAGAAAAACACAAGAAACATGAAAATAAACGAGTGCATATAGGTCAGCCGGCAATACTCGAATCTTATTTAATTGCATAATTATAGTATAGCGAATTATTGTGGTCATGCTTAATAAACTGGTCTAAATGGATAAATATTTCTAATTAATTTTATCAAAATTGGTCCTTATCATGCAAATTTTGAAACCATATTAAAAATCGATGATTGACATACCACAATAATATCGCCGAATATCTTTATTTAGTATCTTTCTGATCAAAACAGACTTCAAGTGCACAAAGTTTACGAGACGGCGTTTATATAAAGATTTCTGCAACTGACCGCAAACTGACCTTGATACCTGGCGGATTGGAATGCAATGCATTACAGTCACTACGTTATTGTCAGTAAGACACAATGATCGCAACCCCTTTTGCGAACTCCGGTGATGAACTGTATATAAACTCTGACTTTCACAAAATGACCGCGTATTGACCCGAAACCTCGCGGGTTGAAATGCAATGCAAGTAAGTACTAAATATGACAACATAGCCTTTAGTTAAACGCTTTTGCGCTGGTAATTCTCTGAAAATAAAAGGTGAACGCACAAACTGTATTTATGTCGAAAATTGATTGTAAAACTGTTCTATCTATTGGGCCTTTTCATTAGAGATAAAATTGTTTCATGCAGTAAAACAGTGTTACAAAGACGCGGATATGTTTCCAATGTTCTGGTGTTATACTCAAATCAGCCAATGGAATAAATGAAGTGTATTCATTCGTACCTAGCCGCGGGAAATTTTATTTGAGTATTATTGGACACTTACAAAGGTCAAGTCAGGGTGAAAAGCTGGCTTATTCAGCTTACGCCGAAAAATAAAAATCGGATCTAACTTAGCTTTCAAACATAAACTGTTGCTGCTGGCAAAATTTTCTTCTAACAATAATTTGTTACAGATTCATTCTTAAATTCTT
Source organism: Dreissena polymorpha (assembly GCF_020536995.1). Classification (NCBI taxonomy): domain Eukaryota; kingdom Metazoa; phylum Mollusca; class Bivalvia; order Myida; family Dreissenidae; genus Dreissena; species Dreissena polymorpha. Next base: position 132,258,293 of record NC_068355.1, on the reverse strand, counting down.
TGATGCGAGAACAAATAAAACAATATAAAATAATGTTTACTTTGTTCAAATGTGAGTTTTAGGGGTAGGGATAGGTAAGTTAATTGGGTAATAAACATACACTGTTTGATATTATAATTTTTTATTTTTTTATTTAAAATGTATGTGTGCCCATATTTGTATTTATATTAATAAGTTTGTATTTTCCATTTTTAAGTAGCCATTCATTGTATGACAGGTGTGTAAATATGAAATAATTCTATGATATTTAAAACATTGGGTGTATCCATAATCTTTATCTCGTCTTCATCCAAATACATTGTAAAAGAAACAATGTAGTTGCCTTCATAGACTCACTGTGATAGTTCTTGATTTGTGATAACTTTTCACTTCTAGATAATGAATTATATTGGTTGTATATATTGGTCTAATAAGGCAGAAGAATTTCTTGTAAGAGTTCTTGATGTGCAATTATTTTTCACTTCTAGATAATTAATTGTATTTGTCTTATATATTGGTCAGATAAGGCAGAACAATTTCTTGTGAAAGTTTTTGATATGTGATAACTTTTCACTTCTAGATAATTAATTATATTGGTCTGATATATTGGACTAATAAGGCAGAAGAATTTCTTGTAAAAGTTCTTTATTTGTGATAACTTTTCACTTCTAGATAATTAAATATGCTAGCGTAATAAGGCGGAAGAACTTCTTTAACAAGGTTTAAATGATCTTGTTATTTAAGTGCCTTCTAGCGTGCTGATGACTTATCACTCACAAAGACGCCTGACTTATGTTTCAAAATCTTTTCAGACTAATCGGGTAAGCAGAAAATTACGAGAGATAATGTTACATTTCTTGTTGAACTATTGGCTTTGACTTTGAAATTTTGACTGCCAGTTTTGTGTGCGTCTGACATGCATGTAGCCCCATTGCCGATTCATTGGCTACCTTGCATTAATTAGTATATTAATTTTGTACCAACCTGCACTTCTTGGCTTATTTCATGTCTAGTGCAATATTGGTTGATAAAAATCGCTTTGAAATGGGTTCTCCAATGTAACAAAATGGCGGAGGTTAGTGGGTTTTCCTTCGTGCAAATGGCGCTAGAAGATTGGGATTTGGGAACTAATTGTTCGAACGGTGAGTGGAAAACAAAAATAGTTTGGTGGATGTGGTCTTATGGTGTCTTGTAATGAATCTTTCCTCACATAGAAAGCTATTTGTTGAAATTTGACCAATTAGAAAAGGTATCCTTTGATATGAAAGGTTTGTAAACATGTATTGTTCAAGAATATGACAGTGTGTTGACTAGGCAACCTTTTTTTAAGTCAAACATTAAACACGTATTGTTTAAAGTCCTCAAAACAATTGAAGAAAATTGAGTCATTGTAACCTTTTTTTGAGATTGAGTCTTAAATGATTCCTTTTCATAGGTAATACTGCCCATTTGATGATTCTTGTTATATTCACTTTGGATAAGGGTAGAAACATCTTGACTGTCATTTTTAATTGGAAGGGGTTTTGCTTTACATTTCTCAAAGTGGGACATGTCACATTGCCGTATGGTTGTAACATGGCGTGATATCACCGCTGAAATAATCACTTGCTGAAAAGCCAAAAGAATTAAAATGCCTGAGGATATGTGTCGAAATTAAGTCTACCTTCCACTAAATTACCAGGTTTGTAGTGGATTTGAATGGATATTACAATGGAAATTGAATTCACAAATATGTTCTGTTCTATTACCAGGATTTAAATGGTGATTCCAAACTGGAGTTCATGATTTCTGAAAGAAATATTAGCAGAAAATTGTGTGCGTTTTGTTTTCAATTCTGAGCTATTTATTTTTGGTGTTGATTTTTTTACTTAGCAGTCGTTTTGTAAGAAATATTAACCCATTGTTTTCATTAAATGTTTCTTCAAAAAATGCAAGTTGTTCATGGATTATTTGTGGATTTTGATTGTTGTGTATTAACATATTGTTGCAATTGATGGATTTAAATTGCAAATAGTTGGTAAGGAAATCACTTTATAGTTTATAAACAGTAGCTGGAAAAACACAAAAATATGTTTAATTTTATACTGGTAATTATAAATTGTATATATATATATATATATTATATTAACATACGCCTTCATGAATATCCCCACAGAACAAATTTGAATATAATTTTTAGTTTGTTAATTAAATGTTTTGTAAAGAAAAATAATACATATTATATGTTGTACCTCAAATTTCGCTGGACATAATTTTTGTTATATATGCTTTCTTAATTCAGATTAAATACAAATATATTTGTAAATTTCCACAACACTAGGAAACAAAAACAAATGGAAAATAGAAAGTGGTAATTTTTTTATGTTTTTATATAAAAAACACTTTTCATTTCACGAATAGCATTATATAATAAATATAATAATATAGAATAATGTTGAAAAAAGCTATCACAGATGAGTGTATAATTATTGAACTAAATAACACAAATCAGACTTAATTGAATAATTATGATAATAATTATATAATAAACATAAAATAATAATAATAAAAGTAATAATAATAATTATAATTATAATAATAATGTTGGTATTATAATCTTACTTAATTTAATAAAATAAATAAATAATAATAATGATGATGATGGTAATAATAATTATAATAATAATAATAATAATAAATAATAATAACTTAACAATATTATTTTATTATTATCATTAGTATCATTATTATTATTATTTTTTTTTTATTATTATATTATTATTATCATCATCATCATCAACATTATATTATTATTTTTTTTATATATTTTTTTATTATTATTATTATTATTATTATTATTATCAAGGAATACAAAACACAATGTTATTTCAATATAATGATGCAGATACTTTCATAAGTTTGTTAATTTATTATCATGATTAAATTTAAATATTTTAATCCATCAAGTCATGCAAGTCATGCAATTGAAAAACCAGTTAAAGCAATTACCTAACTTGAATTAATTGATCTTTTAAAAATCACATGAATACTACAAATAACGTAATAAAGAATGTAATAACTAGTGTAACTGACATTTTGTGAATTTTTCAGGAGTGCATATTTTCTGAAAAACATGAAAGGTACTTATGTTATTTTTGCGTTCAAAATATTTCAGCGTTGAAATTATGGTAACTGCTTTATTCTTCATTATTTATTGTTTAAAAAAAAAATCTCATTTTGGAGTTCTGTTTTGTTTTTCAAATTTTATTATAATACTAAGCAGAAAATTGGAATAATAAAAAACATTTATTATTTTAATAAAACAGTATTTTGCTCCACCAGAAAATTTAACTTAATGTCAATAATTACACTACTTGTTACATTCAGAAAACAACATGTGTTCACTCTTGTCAATTTGGAAGATTAGGTAAAAACTATATATTTACAAAAAAGGTTGTCAATATGTATTTTGACAGTTGATGTATGTTATCTAAATAAACACATAAATGGAAAAAAAAGCAAAAAATTTCAATTAAGAAAACACATCTGCTTATGACAATTCTTTCATAAATGAAAAAAAGATTGGATGAGTCTCAGATACTTTGTTGTAGTGCGTCATTGCAAATATTTACAAAAGAGAATATTCAACGATTCAAAAGAGAAATGTTTGAACAGTTAAAGAATAAACTAAAATTGTTGGGTAGAAGGTAGATTTTTGATGTTAAATGCAATTACTTTTATGTTTTTATGTTTTGCCATTGAAGATATGCTGTAAGGCCACTCCAAATTGATTTGTTGGTCGTCGGATTTGCTGCACATATTTTTTCAAAATGAAAAAAAATAAAAAATTACCGCTCCCACTCATTTTTGTGTCCTTCTGTAACCATACTGCATGTGTTTTTTTTAATTTTAATTTGTCCTGCGTGACCGTTTTAACAAATTGCCGTGAAAAGTTGCTGTAGCCAACCCTTATAAATATAAATACTTCTGCTTCGTTCTGTGACTTATTTGAATGTATTTGTTCACGTTCGAACATGCAACTATCAGCAGATATTGTTGAAGCATGTTCAATTTAACAACATCAGAAAACATGACGTAAGTTTTTTATGCATTTTCTTTATTAAATGGGCGTACGGACGGTATTTCCGTATATGTAGGCAAATTTTTCATATAACACAATGTTAGGTAAACAAAAAAAACCCATAAAATCAATAAAGGCTGGTTCTAAAAGAGTCACAGGGACAATGTTTTAGAAGTATTAAAATACATGGTTGACGGAACATTTTTACAGCTAGGTCCGTGTATTTTAGAAACAACAAAAAAGTTCTTTGTAATGTATACATTTATTTCAGAAAAATACAATACTGTTATAGTAATCGAAATGCACCTTTTAAAATAGGGTATTGAGAATGGATTATATGCATGGCCTTTGTCCGTCTGTCTGTCATTATCATTTTGATGATTGTCCCTCTTCAAGTGCTATTGCAACATGGTATACATACCTTTTCACAGCTTGCAACATTGCATACCTTTTCACAGCTTTTACTATTGAAAACTTCGAACAAATATAAGCAGCAGTAGGTAGACATGTGTGCATCACTTGAATGATATGATTATATTTCGTGGTCAAAGGTCATATGCAACTTACTCCTATGAATATGAGGTTGATATACATCGACCTCATATCTTTTAATGTCAATTTGCTGTAGCATCGTTCCAACATGAAATCATATCGGAAGCTTTAACGGCTGCAAATTCATATAACAGCGCAGAATCTTCATGGAAGAGTTATTCAATATAAAAATATTAACATTATTTTACCAATTGCATTAGAAGATTTTTAATAAAAACTTACAAGTAATGCTATTCATGATATGAAAACACTAGCTTTAGACTTGTGTTCTACATTTTAAAGTTTAAGTGCTGAAACATTATTTTAGGGCATTTTAATTTGAAAAGTATGATATAGTATTGCTTGTTTGTACAAAGATTATTTTCTTTGTATAAGAATTGATTTGGATGCAAACTATAGCTGTTTAAACCTGTATCTCTTATAAATCGATATTTTTCTATCGAAAAGGGATTTTTTTTTATTCTTCACTCACTCAAAAATTTTCCTGTTTTCAAATTTTTTTTATATTTTTTTCGCACGCTTCTTTAACTTTTTTTCAAAAAAATCCGTAGACCAACATATCACTTTGGAGTGGCCTAAGCTTTTGGTAAAACCTGTGCATTATTGACTCATTGTATTGTAGTTTTTCCCCATTGCATTTGAAAGAATATCTTTTTAAAGATTAATAATGGAGTTGAATAAAAAAATATACTCCATGTGTTAACGTTTTAGATAAATTTTTGTAGGCTTCAATGACAATTTTCTTTTTTTTGATTGATAATTTTTTACAGTTTTGGAATATACCTAATATATGGAGGAATTGATATTAAAGTGATGAATACAGCAAGAGAATAAGTAATTTATCATTGTGTTCACATAATATATACCTTTTTTCCCTGAATGTCACTGTGATATCAGGAAGAGATTGTATGCAATCTTTCAGTAAAGCAACACAAAGAGGTTTAATCAACATGAACAGATAAAATTCTGAGCAATCCATTAAAGATATGAGCCGTGCTATGTGAAAAAGGGGTTTAATGCATGTGCGTAAAGTGTTGTCCCAGATTAACCAGTGCATTCAAGTAAATTACGAGGTTTGTAGTGGATTTGAATAGATATTACACTGAAAATTGAATTCAGAAATTGTTTCTCTTCTATTACCAGGATTTAAATGGTGCTTCCAAACTGGAGTTAATAAAGAAGTGTTTGCTGAAAGTTGTGTGCATTTTGTTTTGAATTCTGAGCTATTCATTTTTGGTGTTGATTTTTTTGGTTAAAAAGTATGTTTTAAGTCTGACTCACAAGACACTCCACATTGTCACAATGGGTATGGGGTCCACCTTGCAACTGAGAGGTCACTGGTTCGATCCCAACTGTAGGAGTGTTCACCAGAATAACTCCTCAAAGACACCAAGTACTGGGTATGGGGTCCACCTTGCAACTGAGAGGTCACTGGTTCGATCCCAACTGTAGGAGTGTTCTTTAGAACTACTCCTCAAAGACACCAAGTACTGGGTATGGGGTCCACCTTGCAACTGAGAGGTCACTGGTTTGATCCCAACTGTAGGAGAGTTCTCCAGATCTACTCCTCAAAGACAAAACAAGTACGGGTATGGGGTCCACCTTGCAACTGAGAGGTCACTGGTTCGATCCCAACTGTAGGAGTGTTCTCCAGATCAACGCCTCAAAGACACCAAGTACTGGGTATGGGGTCCACCTTGCAACTGAGAGGTCACTGGTTCGATCCCAACTGTAGAAGTGTTCTCCAGATCTACTCCTCAAAGACACCAAGTACTGGGTATGGGGTCCACCTTGCAACTGAGAGGTCACTGGTTCGATCCCAACTGTAGGAGTGTTCTTCAGAACTACTCCTCAAAGACACCAAGTACTGGGTATGGGGTCCACCTTGCAACTGAGAGGTCACTGGTTCGATCCCAACTGTAGGAGTGTTCTCCAGATCTACTCCTCAAAGACATCAAGTACTGGGTATGGGGTCCACCTTGCAACTGAGAGGTCGCTGGTTTGATTTCAACTGTAGGAGTGTTCTTCAGATCTACTCCTCAAAGACACCAAGTACTGGGTATGGGGTCCACCTTGCAACTGAGAGGTCACTGGTTCGATCCCAACTGTAGGAGTGTTCTTCAGATCTACTCCTCAAAGACATGAAGTACTGGGTCTGCCCATGGATTATAGGGTGTTTCACATCAAGTACTGGGTCTGCCCATGGATTATAGGGTGTTTTACATCAAGTACTGGGTCTGCCCATGGATTTTAGGGTGTTTCACATCAAGTACTGGGTCTGCCCATGGATTATAGGGTGTTTCACATCAAGTACTGGGTCTGCCCATGGATTATAGGGTGTTTCACATCAAGTACTGGGTCTGCCCATGGATTATAGGGTGTTTCACATCAAGTACTGGGTCTGCCCATGGATTATAGAATGTTTCACATCAAGTACTGGGTCTGCCCATGGATTATAGGGTGTTTCACATCAAGTACTGGGTCTGCCCATGGATTATAGGGTGTTTCACATCAAGTACTGGGTCTGCCCATGGATTATAGGGTGTTTCACATCAAGTACTGGGTCTGCCCATGGATTATAGAATGTTTCACATCAAGTACTGGGTCTGCCCATGGATTATAGGGTGTTTCACATCAAGTACTGGGTCTGCCCATGGATTATAGGGTGTTTCACATCAAGTACTGGGTCTGCACATGGATTATAGGGTGTTTCACATCAAGTACTGGGTCTGCCCATGGATTATAGGGTGTTTCACATCAAGTACTGGGTCTGCCCATGGATTATAGGGTGTTTCAAAAAGCTTAGGCTTTTGATGCCATTTAGCTCAAATAAATGGTTTTAACTTTAAAAGTTGTGTGCTGGCCGCAGATAAACAATAGTGCATTAAAAATAATAAATTATAAATTGTTCTGTACAAATGCTGGTGTATTTTATTTTGACGTTTTAAGTGATCCCTAGTGTAAACATCTTCAACTATATTTTTGTGAGTATCAAATTCATTTTAGGAGTAACTTCATGAGTTTTTCCTGAATGCGTTAAAAAAAGAAATCACCTTTTAAAAACAAATTGAACAATCATATAAATGCCTTTGATTGATTTGTTATTAGTTGAACAATCCTATCTTAAATGATACAATAAGTGCAGCAGTTTTATTACAAGATTTATTGCGATTACATAGAGATATATTTCTTTAAAGCTTCAAAATCAGTACCATCTTAAATGACTCAAACTTAAAGTATTTAGAACATTGAGTCACTTACTACATTTTTAATGGAACACCACATCAAAATGATTTCACATTTCAATCAAGTATTGACGCTAACTTAACACAATACATAGACATAACATTATAAATTTAAGAATGTCATGAATTATCCATGTGTTACGATCTTTGTTCATAAATTTGCTCATATATTTCATAACAATTTTTTAAAATGTTTTTATAATTTACTGTGATAAAGATTTTAAGAGACCATTTTATTGTATTTTAGAATTTTCATAAGCAACAAATTATTCTTATTCTCATGAAATTTACAAATCCATTTTTTCTAAGTGGATCGAACCTGTTATGCTTTTTTTGTCATCAGACTTTTCATCCTAGTGGAGTTTCTTTAGTTTTTCCCCCCCCATATTTAGATGATTTAAACAGGTAAATATTGCAAAAATGGTATATTTTATAATTTTGCATAAGAATATATATAAGAATCTGATTTTTCAATAAAAATATATTAATCTAAAAATTCCAAATATTTACTTAATTCCTTATGATTTTTTTTAATAATGGCTCAATTTGTACATAGGAAATGCACAATGAATTCTTTAAGGTAGCGCACTTCTAATGGGCACATATCCAAATATAATTTAATTAATTATTTTCTTAATCAGCATCATTTCACTGAACTACATGCAAATTTGTAGGTAGGCTTTCCATGCTTTTTAAAAAAATATACAGATTTTTTCAAAACGACCCTCACGCTCGGCTTTTGTCCAGTTTATTATCACCCCTGGGGTATATAAAAGTTCCATAATTCATTCAGATTTCCAAATATGGGCATGCAGTTGGTGTGTACAGATGCAGTAAAGGTGTTTAAAGTTTAAACAAGATGAAATAAGTATTCTTTTACAGACATTTATTTTTTACGATTTTTTATCTATGGAATAGCGCCATGAAATGTAAGTGATTTCAGCCAAGTAAAAATTGGGTCGGTTAAAAACAAAGTGTCATAAAATTCAAAATAGTATCATTTAAGTTATATTTTAAACTAATTTTTTATATAAACACTATATACAGAAAAAATACCAAGAAATAGACAGATTTACCGTTTACTTTTTTAAATAAAAATAAAAATGCAACATGCATCATTCGTATTTTCAGCAGTAAATTACCCAATTTAGCCATAACGTTGTTTTAATTTTAAAAATTGAAGGATGTTCTTACAATTTTCAACATATTTGACAATAAACATAGCTTATATGCTATATTAAATCAAATTTCGTTAGAAAAGAAATAAAACGCATCGCAAAAAGTATCCGATATCGGCAGGATTCGAACCTGCGCGGGAAGATGTCAAAGGATTTCTAGTCCATCGCCTAAACCACTAGGCCACGACAACTTCACATCAGTGCAACCTTAAATTAGATATCAATAAGTAAACAGGTAAAAAGGCTCGTCAATCTTTGAAGAAATCGCGAAATCGTATTTTTCAGATGATAATTGGATCAAAGTCAATATTTATAGTAAAAATAATGTATTCTAAATGAATTAGGTAAACACATATCAAAATTCGAAGTTTGAAAAAAATAAAATGCATCTCTCGGAAATAACCGATCATTTAAGATCGGCAATGATCGTAAAATAAATCGCGGGAAATCATTAGAGGTGCGCTACCTTAATATGAAACAGTTTCTTTGAAAACTGAGCTTTATAATACATGTGAATAAAGTGTCGCCCCAAAGAAGCCTTTGTAGTCCCCACAGGCTTATTATGGATGACTCCAGACTGGATTTTTGCCAAAAAGACAATTCCTTTAAACCAAAAATATCATGAAAGGTGAAAATGAAAGCAGACCAATCTGGAATGACACTTTATGCGCTTGCATTAACCCTTGCATTAACCCTTTCCCACTTAGTAGCAAAGTGAAAATGGCTATGTGCAAACAGCATAAAACCAGAACAGCCTGTGAGCAACTCGTATTCTGTTCAGGTTTTATGCTGTTTGCTGCTCATAAGTATCTAAGGGTTGGAAATCGCGAAGCCTTTATTAAATTTAACTTTCTAAGGGACTACAAATGCATGAACATATGTATCAAAGTGGGAAAGGGTTAAGCCCCATTTTCCCAGAATGAGGCTTTATGATCTTTCTTTCAGACTTGGTGTCTCCATTGTAGGACTCAATATCTCCTCAAAAGGACGCCCTATATTATAATGAGGAGAAAATAAACTACTCATTTAACATGCCATTTAATTTACCATTTGTCAATGGGACCTTTTCAAAGGCTGGAATAAGTCATGGTCAAAGATTTTGTTTATTTTGTCCCAAAATGTCCCTCTTCAAAATAGTGGGTTTGTAATTCAGATTTTGTTGTACTTAAATATGAGGCTTGTTCTGAGAAAACTTGGCCTAATGGATGTGCGTAAAGTGTCATCCCAGATAAGCCTCTGCAGTCTACACAGGCTAATCAGGGACGACACTTTTAGCTTAAATTGAATTTATGTTGAAAGATACTCAAATCAACTTGCCCAAACAAAAAGTGTTGTCCCTTTGCAAACTTATTGAATAATAATTGATATCCCTGTCTGTTGCCTTTTACAGATAACTCCAAGTACACAACAACATCTTCCACGATGCATTCCCACATGTACGGTGGCAACCCACACCATCAGCCTGCTGTTCATGGGCTTCCACCCAAGGGCCTGGTTGCCATGGCAGGGTATCACCAAGAGGGCCCGCTACCCCATGGGCTGCCCCACCAGCATTCCTCCATTACCCCCTTGACCCTTAACCTGACCCCGCACACAGGACCCAACATGAACACTCAGCAAATACTCACCCCTGGGAATCTCAGGTATAGGCACCTGTGAACTATCTGTGGCCTTAAACTTGAAAATATCAGCCTGGTTCTGGGAAAACAGGGCTTATTTCATGTGCGTAAATTGTCATCCTAGATTTGCCAGTCAACGCAGGCTAATCAGGCACACAGTTTCTGTTTTCATGGTATTTTTTTGTTAAAAGAAGTCTCTTCCGATCAAAATTAAGTTAAGATCAAAAGTGTCGTCCCTGATTAGCCTGTGCCAACTTCACTGGCAATAATCTCTGACGACATATTATCCAAATACAATTAAAGCCCAGTTTTCTCAGAATTTTGCTCATATCATGCAATATTTATTCAACACTTTCTTGTTGTGTTAATAGGGAAATATAAGTGAATTGAAACTGGATATACTAATAACTGACAATTTTCACTGTTTTATAGTGAAATGTCAACATTACTTTCACGTCATGGCATTAATATTCTTGATAAATTTCCTAGTTGGTCTCTTTTGAAACAAACAGTGGATAAGGATACAATATATACAAAAATACTATTTCTTGGTTTTGCTAGATTAATATTTTTTATACACTCACATTTATGATCAATATTATTTGTATCACTTGTTTATTAACTCTTTCAGTGCTGGAACCAAATTTTAAAGGCCTTTGCAAACAGTTTGGATCCTGATCAGACGCCACAAAATGTGGCGTCTGATCAGGATCCAAACTGTTTGCTATTCTTATAGTATTCTTTGAATAAACCCTAAGAAAATGCTATTTTTAGAAATTCAGCAGGCAACATTTTAGCAGGAGACAAATTTCCCAGCATGCAAAGGGTTAAAATTGTCTCGACAGAGTTTGAATCTGGGTCACATGCATCCAAAAGCGAGTTTGCCTGGTCTTACCATAGAAAAACTTGTGTACCACTTAAGGCAACATATCTGACTCAATGTTGAGGAAACTTGTTCAGAATGTTTATCCTGACAATTTATATGCAGAGTTGTGATCTGAATCCTTTCTGTCCAAAAACAAGATGTCCAGGTAAAATGTTTGAAATACCTTACCACTCTCAGAAGGGATAATCCCGTGACAAACAAGAAAATACAGGTATCTTTGCCATTTGATACTATTAATCACTTGCATTAATTGTTTAAATGAAATAACTTTTCAGTCATATCAGCAAGAAAGCGATTAGCTTTAACTTCGTATTAATATTTGCTCTTTGTGTCGACTTAACATGCTGTGAAGTTTCTTAGCGGGAGCAGTTATTTTGTGACCCGCTAAGACATTTCACATAAAGTATAATATATTAGAGATATACATAAAAAATTAATATAATAGGAATGCTAATCACTTTCTTGCCAATATGGCTGGAAAGTGAGTCGCATTTTAACAATTAATATAAGTAATGAAGGGTATGAAACGGCGAAAAATACCTGTCTCGGCATGGACGTCCCCATCTTGTTTGTCACATGTTTAACCCCTCTGACTCTAGAGGTTACTTTTTTCACCAAATCTTGATAAAACTTGGTCAGAACTTTTATCATGACACTATCTAGGCCAAGTCTGAATCCTGTTTCCAGATATGGAAATAAGAAATTACTTGAAGAAAATTTCCCTTCTTTGAAAAATGTGTTTATGATATGATGATATTGTACATATAAATGCTCCATTTGCACCCATAACTGTTTTTTATGTGCACATACTCTGTTGCATAAAATACCCACCCTCTTTGCAGACAGTTAACTTGATACTTTAATGATGTATTTGACATTGATATATTACCAGTTTGCATTTTTTTAAAGACTTTGTATTGTTGGTGCCAGTTCGCTGACTGAATATGTGTATTGTTAAGGTCAATGAATGTCGAACATATTTCAAGTTGTTTCCATAAGATTTATTGCTTTACCGCCATGGATGTTGGGAAACAAAAGATAGTGTTCTTTAACATGAAAAAGTGTTATAATCAGTAAAAAAAAATTACAAGGCAATCACAAAGAAAGTTGTTCAACAATGTTGTCTGACTCTGATTAAAATGCATATTTTATTTACTATTATAAAATATTAAGACATGAATACAAATAATATCTTTTTAATCATGTGTAAAAATGTAAACCAAGGACATAAATGTGTTTGAGATATCTGATAATTATTTGAAATAATATTTTTGGGGATCTTCTCTTTGATTTGATACAGTTATTTCAAGTTTCAATAAGTTATCATGCATATGACACTGACTAGATTTGAGAATATCAAAAATATAATAATTATGTGAAGCAAAATGTAACACTCATTTTGCCCTGAAGGAGGGCATATAGTGATGGCACTGTCCGTCTGTCTGTCCGTCACACTTTTGCGTTTAGGTTTCGAAAAATGCTCGTGACTTCTATGTTGCTTCAGATGTAACCTTCATATTTGGTATGCATGTGTATATGGACGAGGCCTTTCCATACGCACACAAATTTTGACCCCTTTGACCTTAACCTTGAACTTAGGGTCCGCGTTCAGGTTTCAAAATCTGCGTTTAGGTTTCGAAAAAGCGTTTTTTGGGGGCATAATTTTTTTATTATGTCTACCGATGGAGACAGCTCTTGTTTCTAATTTATTTTATATGTTCTGATTGCCTTTTTAATTTTCATGTTTTTAAAGTTTGCATCATTTTCAATCCTGATGTTGTAGCCCACAAAGCAAAAAAAGAAAGCATGTGGACTCACCCAACAGTGCAGGGATGTCAGGTCCAGTATTTAACTCTAGAAATGGACTGCTCCAAAACATCAAACAAGAACCTAACAGTATGTATAATTTAAAACATGCATAAAGGCTTTAATAAACATGAAAAAGAATTTCATATAAACTATTTTTGTTATGTTATGATGGTACCATACATCAAATGTTCTTTATTATAGTTCAAAGAAATTCCATTTGACCTAGATTTTGCTTGTACCAACTCATTTACTTGTGTTTGCTGTACTTGTATTAAACAAGAAATATCTTTAAAAAGATATATGGCGTTGATGTTGTAATGTTTGCGACCAGTGAAAGAGGATGGAATGATGCGTACATGTATTTTTAATGAAGGTAGTGAGTGATAATAAGATCATATATTTTACTGTATTAACAAATAAGAAATGAAGAACAAGAAGAGGTGAAATTGTATGTTTTATTGTCAATAAGTATTGTAATGACTAGGTTTTCATAATTGAACGAGTAATACATTAGTTTCAATAGGAAAAGAAAACATATTTGCCACTGAAATACTATGAACATAATGTTGCTAATGGAATGAAATAAAAGATAATGTGTTACAATGTGTAAAGATGTTAGTAGAATGTAAACATAAAAGACTTATTATTGCAAGCATCATAGTGATAGAACTTTTTGCAGAAAGACAGAACTTTATATAAAAAAACAAAATACAAAGAAACATATTTACACTAATAAACAAAAATATGGATTAGAATAAATCAAAGACAGATATATTTCCAACATCTATATATTTCCTGAGTATCGGGGGCTACCGCCCCCAAATCCCAGCTTTGTCGATAGTGGTAAACAACTGCGTACGGGTAAAGTGCAATCTAGCCTGTTTTTGTAGTGTTTAGTGTGACCGCTACGGCATGTAAACAATAGCTTCTTTTAATTGTAGAGACATGTGATTAATGCTATACTGCTTCGTAAACTGAGGAGAAACGTTTCGATGTACTGTTTAGAGTATATTTTGTATCATGACAGTTTTTAATTTATTGTAATTAACATGTTATTTACAATATATTCATATTTCAGTTCAAATGATATGCATCCAATGTTTACGGTGATTTTTGTATTATTAGCCAATGCACAATTCGGATTTATTAATTGGGTACCTATCATGAATGAAGGTCATCTAAGGTCAAAAGTGATGCCGAAAAAATTGTGATTACATGTGGCATGAACAAATCTGCGCAGAACAGTATTTCCCAATAATGTACAATTAAGCTTAAATAAACATCAGCATTTGATCATTATATCCATTGGTAATGGGGGCTATATAGGAGTCACTTTGTTGGTCGGTGTGTCGGTCCTGAAAATTTCATCCGATCTTCACCAAACTTGGTCAGAAGTTGTATCCAGATGATGTCTAGGTCAAGTTTGAAGATGGGTCATGCCGGGTCAAAAACTAGGTCACAGGGTCACTTTGTGCGTTTTAAACCGAAAGTTTGTCCGGACCATAACGAAGTCATTTATCGTTAGATTTTTAAATGCCTTGGTACATTTGTTTACCATCATGGGACAGTGTGGCATGCGAAAGAAGTACGTCGATATCTTCAAGGTCAATGTCACACTTGGAGTTGCCCATAAATGAGCTTGTCCGGGCCATAACTTTGTCATTTATTGTGAGACTTTAAAATCATTAGGCAAATTTGTTCACCATCATTGGACAGTGTGTAATGCGAAAGAATTACGTCAATATCTCCAAGGTCAAGTCCAAACTTCGAGTCAAAGGTTAAACAAAAATGGCCATAAATGAGCTTGTCCGGGCCATAACTATGTTGTTCATTGTGAGATATTAAAATCATTTGGCACATTTGTTCACCATCATTGGACGGTGTGTCATGCGATAGAATTTCGTCAATATCTTCAAAGTCAAGGTCACACTTTGAGTTCAAAGGTCAAAAATGGCCATAAATGATCTTGTCCGGGCCATAACTATGTCATTCATTGTGAGATTTTAAAATTACTTTGTACATTTGTTCACAATCACTGGAACGTGTGTCATGCGAAAGAATTACATCAATATCTCCAAGGTCACACTTGGAGTTCAAAGGTAAAAAATGGCCATAAATGATCTTGTCCGGGCCATAACTATGCCATTTATTGTGAGATTGAAAAATTACTCGAGACATTTGTTCACAATCATTGGATGGTGTGTCATGCGAAAGAATAACGTCAATATCTCCAAGGTCAAGGTCACATTTGGAGTTCAAAAGTAAAAAATGGCCATACATGAGCTTGTCCTGGCCATAACTATGTTTTTCATTGTGAGATTTTTAAATAACTCTGTACATTAATATTTTTCACAGTCATTCGACGGTGTGTCATGCAAAAGAATTCAAGAGTTCAAAGGTCAAAATGGCCATAAATGATAATGGCATAATAATTCTAAAAAATTGCCATAAATTAGCTTCTCTTGTTTTGTGAAGACAGCATGCAAAATATGCAGCATGTTCGGGTATACGTCACCTCTGTGACAAAGCTCTAGTTTTATTTGCAGTCTGCACAGGCTAATAAGGGACAAAACTTTCAGTTTTTATGGATTTTTTTATTGAAAGGCAAACTTTTTATAAAAACAATTCAGACTAGGCAGAGTGTAGTCCCTGATTAACCTATGTGGACCACACAGGCTAATCTGGGACAACACTTTACGCATATGCATTAAGCTTTGAATTTCCAGACTGAGGCTGAATTAAATATTTTATCATACTGATTCCTAGCCTACGCAAATCCTGGGTACCTGCAGGATCAAGGCGATGATGAGTACAGTAACTATGGTGACCCTAACGACTCAAGCAATGGGTACGACAACGGGGTCTATCAAGTCATCAAGTGGAACCAATTCCAGAAGCAAACCTGGGTCACCCTCACAGATGTGAACTTGAAAGACTTGTAAGTGACGGGTTGTATTTAAGTATAATCTTAGAGTTTGTCGTAGTTATGAAGTACGTTTTCTTGGTAGAATCAGTACTTTGTTTTTTGTCATAAAGAAGAGACCAGTTCCAGAAGCAGACCTGGGTCACGCTTACAGACCTACGCTTAAAAGACTTGAAAGTGAACAGTTGTAGCTTAAAGTTTTTATAAAAAGTCTAACTCTATTTCCTGTTTAGAACCAGTAATTGATGACTTTGGAGAAGATACAAAGAAAACTACCAGAAGCAGACCTAGGTCACCCTGATAGGGTAGTTAAGAGCCTAAAATTTATTTTTGAAGTTCTGTTTCCTGCGTAGAACCAGTATGTGGAGATTTGGGAAAAGCAAACCTCTGTCAAGCTTACAGGCGTTAGCTTAAGAGACTTGTAAGTGACCTGTTGTAGTTAAGTTTAAAGATAAAAGTTGATTGAAATAGTCAAGTCTGTTACCTGTGTAGAACCAATACTTGGTAATTCTGCAGATGATATTAAAATCACTAAGCAGAGTGAAGATCAACCATCATATTAAAAAAGATTGTAGGAAATTTGTCTAGGAATAAACAACATAATTGAAAAAAAAAGTGTGACAAATCCACTTCATGCATGTGCGTATCATGTCATCCCAGATGAGCTTGTTAAGTCAACACAGGCTAATCAGGACAATACTTTTTGCTTTTATTGTTTGTTTTTTGTTTTAAGGAAATCTTCTCTAAGCGAAAATCCAGTGAAGGGGAAAGTGTTGTCCCTGATTAGCCTGTGTAGACTGTACAGGCTAATCTGGGACGACACTTGACACACATGCATTAAATTCTTGTTTCACAGAAAATTGATGTTGTTTTTTGTATTTTTTCAGACCAGGGCCACAGTATCGTGTCGACGCTGACAAAGGTTTCAACATTTCAACGTCTGACGAGTCGTTTGTATGTCAGAAGAAGAACCATTTCCAGATCACTTGCCACGTTTGTGTGTCTGGTGAACCTAAATACGTACGCACACCAGAAGGCGTGAAAAAGATCGACCACTTTTGTCTACACTTTTATGGTGTTAAGGTAAAACTTATTGGGTTGGTCATTAGCTTTTTAAACTTGTGAGTGTTTTAAAATAAATATGTATGTCCTATTGATAAATTCTGTGTAAATGTTTTATCTCTCTAATTATTTTTCAAGTCCCAATGCAGGTGAAAATGGTCAAATTTAGCATTAACTACACAGTATATATTAAAATGTCCAGTAAAAGTGTATTTTAGAAGTTCAAACTTCATTTAACCCCTGTGGGAAGTAACTATTTTATAATGTGGACACTTTAAACAAGAAATATCTTTAAAAAAAGATATACGGCGTTGATTGTGGTCGATGTTTATGAACGATCAAAAGTTATCTCTATGAGATAAAAAGTAGCGGATGCCTTTTTTCTGTGCAGTTGTTAGCTACATCATAAGCAAATCAATTACGGGGTGTTGCGCCAGATTTCGTGGCTTATTTTGCTTTATGTGATATTATTACTCAGATATCTATATTTACAAAATAGAAAAACACAAGAAACATGAAAATAAACGAGTGCATATAGGTCAGCCGGCAATACTCGAATCTTATTTAATTGCATAATTATAGTATAGCGAATTATTGTGGTCATGCTTAATAAACTGGTCTAAATGGATAAATATTTCTAATTAATTTTATCAAAATCGGTCCTTATCATGCAAATTTTGAAACCATATTAAAAATCGATGATTGACATACCACAATGATATCGCCGAATATCTTTATTTAGTATCTTTCTGATCAAAACAGACTTCAAGTGCACAAAGTTTACGAGACGGCGTTTATATAAAGATTTCTGCAACTGACCGCAAACTGACCTTGATGCCTTGCGGATTGGAATGCAATGCATTACAGTCACTACGTTATTGTCAGTAAGACACAATGATCGCAACCCCTTTTGCGAACTCCGGTGATGAACTGTATATAAACTCTGACTTTCACAAAATGACCGCGTATTGACCCGAAACATCGCGGGTTGAAATGCAATGCAAGTAAGTACTAAATATGACAACATAGCCTTTAGTTAAACGCTTTTGCGCTGGTAATTCTCTGAAAATAAAAGGTGAACGCACAAACTGTATTTATGTCGAAAATTGATTGTAAAACTGTTCTATCTATTGGGCCTTTTCATTAGAGATAAAATTGTTTCATGCAGTAAAACAGTGTTACAAAGACGCGGATATGTTTCCAATGTTCTGGTGTTATACTCAAATCAGCCAATGGAATAAATGAAGTGTATTCATTTGTACCTAGCCGCGGGAAATTTTATTTGAGTATTATTGGACACTTACAAAGGTCAAGTCAGGGTGAAAAGCTGGCTTATTCAGCTTACGCCGAAAAATATTAACATTATTCTCCAAGTCAAACTGTTGGTAAACATTATTTTTGTTTTTTTCCTTTTGTGGTGATTTTCACATGTTCCATGCTTCTTTCCAACTGTTGTACTTTTCATAGATTGATCCCAGAATTCGCATGAGATTATAACACCCACTATGATGGCTTGATTAAAATAATATCTGTTCATATGGTGTGTGATTTTTTTAAAGGGTTGTTAATGGGTCAGCTTGTACCAGCAGTTAAGTGGGTTTTTCCAAAAGGTTGCTTTTCTGGGATACAAAAATTGTCATGAGCGGGAAAAGACGCCTTGCCTCTTTGAGATGACTATAAAGTATTTTGTACTATGTTTGAATTTTGAAATAATCATTCATTTAAGAATTAACAAATGTACATTATGATTATTGTGTTATGTACCTTACCAGTACATAGTTTTTAAAAAACTGTTTCTTTTATCATAAGTTTCATCCAAGTACAGTCATGTTCTTTGGTCAACTCCCACAATATTCACCACAATAACATGATTCTTCCATGCAAATTTCATGCCTTTTATTTACATTTTCTTACATAAGAAACTAGGCAACACTGTATAAACAATACAATGAAAGTAAATTATGTTCAATTTTTAATTTATTTACAGATGTAGAATATCATACGGTCAAAATATGTTATTTTATGTGTTTGTTAAATCTTGGTTAAAATATTGAGAGTTCCTTTTCTTTCCAGCTCCTTATGTGTGCCTTTATGAATATGTAAAAAACTTTAATTTTAAAATGTTAAAAGCCCATAAACTCTCAGAGTCAACGAATATTTTGTACAATATTTAGAAAAATAAAGTTAACACATAAAAAATCAAAGTTCCTTATGAGCCATGGCCAAACTGTCGATGCAAGATGTGGTATGCTGGTAACATAGATTTAACAAGATACAAAGTGTTCTTTTTTTGTGGAACAATATATTCAACACATGTTCATGTACCATGTTAGTGTTCGTGTGTTGTATCATAAAAGACATCATATCGGGAAATTAAAATGGAATATATTGTGCCACAAAAAATAAAAACTAGCATTTTGTATCTCTATATTGCCATACCAAATCTAGCATTGAAATTTTGGCTAACTTTATTTTACAAAATATTTTGCTATAATATTGATTTTGAGTATTTCTGTTACTTAATTTTGTTTTTTTCATTCAAACACATTTTGTATCACAATTTTGTTGTATCCTTTGATATCAGTTAAGGTTTGTTTTCTGTAAATATACATAATTATAAATGATACAATTAGCATCAATACTGTGTCTTAAAATTGTAACTTTAAGAAAATATACCATGCTCTGTGAATACAGGACTTAATGTATGTGTGTAAAGTTTTGTCCCATATTAGCCTGTGCTATCTGAAGGGCTGATACTTTCTGCATAATCTGGATTTTCACAAAGAAGAGACTTTTTTTTAAAAACAAATACCTTAAGAGCTTGAGTGGACTGCCAGGCTTATCTGGGACGACACTTTACGAACATGTATTAAGCCCAGTTGTCTCCCTTTGCCCCACAGCTCGAGTCCCCTAGTCAAACCATCAAGATCGAGCAGTCCCAGTCTGACAGGAGCAAGAAGCCTTTCAAACCAGTCAGGTACGTGTACGTGCAATTTGAGACTTACCTATTTTCAAACCCATGTAACCATAGTGACTTGTTAAATCCTTTACCTCTCAGATAGGCATTTTGCAAACAGCATAACATCTGAACAGGCTACAAGTTACTCACAGGCTGTTATGGTTTTATGCTGGTTGCATTAAGTCATTTTTACTTTTTGTCGAGGGTGAAAGGGTAAAGTTATGTTTTATGCCACCCTCTATGAAGGGCTGTGTAGGATTCCCTCATAAGGTTAGTCAGTCAGTAGCTCTGTCTAGCTGCCTGCAAAAGCTTTCTGAGCATGCTGCTTCCCCATTTCTCAAGCCATTCAATTGAAAATGGAAATTTGTCATCATAATTATGTACTGTGAAACCATTTATTTTCGACAGCACAAAATTTCGTCATTTTTATAAAAATGACTATTTCGTCAGCACTTAAATTCGCTGATTTCTGATTTTGAATTTAAAAAAAATGCGTCAGTCAATATCCGATTTGTGTGTAATACATATTCGCGATCAATCGCAGGTGCGAAAAATCGTGGTACGAATGAGGGAACACACTTGAGAATAACTGCAGGAGGTGGGGCCTGTTTGTCACATGCCAATTAACTAGTCTTTTGTTATCAAGGGACAGTAATGGACCCTCTTAATGTATGCCATTCACACGTTCATTATTATGATTAGCGGACAAGTGGGATCGAATAACCGTTAACGAGTGTTTGTAACAACGAAGCCAATTGCCAATTAGTCTTATTCTATCAAATTGCAAATCAAACTAGTCACTTTTGTTTATTTTCTTGGGTATGTGTTCTAGTTGGTATGATTTTTATTAAAATGCTGTCAATACCGTTTTAAAACTGTTTGTGTTATACGAAATAGGTTCCAGATTGTTAAGTGTTTTTTTTTCAAATAAAATGCTTTTTTATTCTGATATCAACATTAAAATTATAAACTCTATGTGTGTGTTTGTTCTTAAAAAGTAAACTACCGGTATATAAATCAATAATGTCAATAATTTAAAAATAAATGAATTTATACATATAAAATAGTAATAAGTGTGGTTAAACGCAAACAATCAAACAATTTGTGATAAATACGCATGTTGATCACACACCGTCATCTTTTCATTTGGTTTATTATCTTTCATCGGCATTTGCTGCGTGATGGCTAATATGCAACACCCCTGAAAAACATAATGCACCTAATGGGTAATAAAGTTATAAACAATTAGCACTAATTCATTACCATTTTACATAAACGAAGTCAACGCATTCGATACAGCTGTACTGCACACGCGTTTTAAAGAAGTGTAACGTGTCAGTTAAATACCTTGTGTAATCAACATCCCTTTGTGTCAAAACCGGATTAATCTTGATTACGAAACAGCAGTGAATGTGTGCATGGATTATGTTAGAAATTAATGCCTCATGTCTACGGTAAAATTTTAAAATATTGTTCAACTTAGTGTTTGTTTTTGTTCAAACATAGAGCATGATTGTTCGTTAGGATCTTAAATTCGCCGATCGGTCGACGGACGAAATTTATGAAAATTAATGCCCGACGATTAATAATGGTTTCACAGTATATAGCTTTGCAAGACACAGTTTAGTCCCCAGTAGTCCACAAATTCCTGCTTTATTTCCCCTTGAAAATAACAAACAAATGTGTGCCAGATGTGAAGCATGTTTTCACGCAGAAGATCATACAATATATAAATGTAACAAACATATTTATAATAAATATGTCATATTATTTTGACGTCAGTTTTAGTAAAGCAATAAAAAAAAAATATCATCAAGTTATCATCAAATAAATCAAGTAAAACTGATCCTATCAATCAATATATATATATATACACACACAATTATTACATGATAATATTATTTACACTTAATCTTTTTTTCTCAGGAAAATATTTCATATTTTCTAAGTTACAAATTATCATCATCATGTATTCTTTACTCAACATTACAATAAAATTTCAAATAAAAACTGTGCTGATGCGTCGCATAATTTTCAATAAATGTTTTTTACAAATTCTTTGATGTATTATTTCTTAACTTCCTGCAATAATTTGTGCAAATTTAGTTTTCCAAAGACTAATATTTGAACAGACAGAAGTGATTGCTGCCAGTACACTTAGGTCCCAATTTGTCTCAAAGAGTTAATTGCTTTTTCAATAAAATGGCAGCCATATAGCTGGTTTTATCATGTCAAAATCTGAACAAGGGTTGTTATATTGATTAACACACAAACTTGAATTGCTTTAAAAATGGTGCATGTGTGTCACAAAAAGCTAACCATAATTGGATACCTGATTGAAAGCTTTCACATGCAATCCTTTCATTAATTGTGCTAAAATTCTATTGAAAGGATCAAGTCAGAAATGAAATAGATTATCTTTTGCATATTTAGTGTCTTTTGGGCTTTTTTTAACCAACCAACTCTTGGACTTAAGTTCTAAAAAATAAAAATATTCTTAAAACTGTAATGTTATAGAAATACTTTAAAGTGACATTGCGCTGGCATTTTACATCTATAATTACTACAGTCTTTATATTTAGATCAGTCTGTTTAATTAAGAAATAAGCCTCATTGTTTTCCTGTGTGTATTCAAACTGTGTAGTCTGTTCTCTTCTGTCTAAGTCTATTCTTTAATACATGCACTAAGTATTGGTTGCTGTGTACCGGCCCTGTTCTTTCTTTATTATCTGAACGTATAGTTTCAAGAAATCTAAGTGATACAATTGTTATTATTTACAAATGAATTCTGAAATCATGAAAAATTACTTTCAACTGAACATGTTGAAAGCAGTGTTCACGCAGCAACTGTACAGCTAAATAAGGACAAAATACATGTGTTGTTTAAATTTGATATAGTTTGACTCAATTATTCACTCAAATGTGTTCATATAGTTTTTTCATGGGTAAGAATGTAGGTGATTATGTAAACAATTGAATGGAAATATGATCCACCAACAAAGAAGAAGAAAAGAAAAGAAAGGCCAACATTAAAATATAGAATAAAAGCAAAAACATAAAATGAATTTGCTCATTTAACAAAATTCCTGAACTCGTTCAATAAAATATGGTTTGATATGACAACGCCTGCTAGATCCTTAATATATATAACTTGCCAGTTTATGATTCAAGGCTGGACCTTATCCCCGAACAAGTGTCCAAGTTGACGGTGGGGCGGCTACACTTCAGTGAGACGACCTCAAACAACATGCGCAAGAAAGGTCGCCCAAACCCGGACCAGCGCTACTTCATGCTGGTAGTCGCGCTACATGCCCACTCGGGGGAAAACAGCTACATGGTCACAGCCAGCGCGTCAGAGAAGATTATCGTGAGGGTATGTGGAGTGAGTCATTCTGTTATTCTGGGGTGTTTGTAAAAGAGGAAGTTGATAAGATTGTCATGGGCAATATGGATGGTATTGATAATGTGCTTTTTAGCTCACCTGAGCGATAGCTCGGGGTGAGCTATTGTGATCACTCGGCGTCCGGCGTCCGTCCGTCCGTCTGTAAACAATTTGTAAACATCTTCTTCTACTAAACCATTGAGCCAATTTCAACTTAATTTCATGTGGAGCATCCCTAGGTCATGGGACAAAAGAATTGTTAAAAAAAATTTGATCACATAACCAAGATGGCCGCCATGACCATATATGGTAAAAACCTTAAAAAATCTTCTTGTCAGAAACCGCTCATCAGATTTTCAAAAAATTTCACAGGGATGACCTTTGAAGGCTCCCCTGAAAAAGTTGTTCAAAGAAATTTGATTCGTCAAAAAACATGGCCGCAGGAGCTCGTTGAACTTTGCATGTTTATTCGTTTTTGCCTATTTTGTGAAAACTTTCAAAAATCTTCCACATTTTTTGTCCGATCCTTTCCAAATTTGCACAGTGTCTTTATATCAATGAGGACACGAACCCTACAAAAAATGAGCATTATTGGTCCATGAAGTACAGAATTACCTCCCCTTGAATTGAGAAAATGGTGTTTATGCAATAAAGTCCAAATTTTTCATCCAATTCTTTCCAAACTTGTAAGGATTTAGCATTGTTCAAACAAGGGAAACAACTACGGTTTATGCATGTTCTTTTTATTACAGATTTGCCTCCCTTTAATTCATTCAAAATCTCATTTTACAGCAGAGATTCCAAATCTGACCTGTAAATGAGCCCCATATTTACTGCCAATGCTAGGTTACCTTTTCCCATTTGATCATTCTTAAGTATTGGTCTTGTAATGCTGCTACTGCTTCTGCTACTGCTACTGCTACTACTACTACTACTACTACTACTACTACTACTACTACTACTACTACTACTACTACTACTACTACTACTACTTCTACTACTACTACTACTACTACTACTTCTACTACTACTACTACTACTACTACTACTACTACTACTACTACTACTACTACTACTACTACTACTACTACTACTTCTACTACTACTACTAGTACTACTACTACTACCACCACCACCACCACCACCACCACCACCACGTCTACTATTACTACTTCTACTACTACTGCCACTACTACTACTACTTTTACCACTACTACTACTACTACTACTACTACTACTACCACTACTACTACTACTACTACTACTACTACTACTACTACTACTACTACTACTACTACTACTACTACTTCTACTACTACTACTACTACTACTTCTACTACTACTACTACTACTACAACTACTATTACTACTACTACTACTACTACTACTACTACTACTACTACTACTACTACTACTACTACTACTACTACTACACCACCACCACCACCACCACCACCACCACCATTCACAGTGACAAAAAACGTATTCACACAATGGCTGCTACTACAAAGTATAGCCCATATAGGGGGGCATGCATGTTTTACAAACAGCCCTTGTTTCTATGGGATTTTAACCACAACTGTTCATGTTTATCTCCGACACATATTTTAAGGTCACCTGTCATGAAGTGACACGGTGAGCTTATGTGATCGTGTAATGTCCAGCGTCTGTTGTGCGTGCCTGCGTGTGTCAGTGCGTCCGTCCGTCAACAATTTGTTTGTGTAGACAGTAGAGGTCACAGTTTGCATCCAATCTTGATGAAATTTGGTCAAAATGTTTATCTTGATGAAATCCGGTTTGGGATTGTATTTGGGTCATCTGGGGTCAAAAACAAGGTCACTAGGTCAAATAATAGAACAACCTTCTGTAGACAATAGAGGTCACAGTTTTCATCCAATCTTTATGAAATTTGGTCAGAATGTTTATCTGGATGAAATCTGGGTTGGGATTTTATTTGGGTCATCTGGGGTCAAAAACTAGGTCACTAGGTCAAATAATAGAAAAACCTTGTGTAGACATTAGAGATCACAGTTTTCATCCAACCTTTATGAAATTTGGTCAGAATTCTTGATGAAATCTGGGTGGGATTGTATTTGGGTCATCTGGGGTAAAAATCTAGGTCAAATAAATAGAAAAACCTTGTGTTGGCAATAGAGGTCACAGTTTTCATCCAATATTTATGAACTGTGGTCAGAATGTTTATCTTGATGAAATCTGGATTGGGATTGTATTTGGGTTATCTAGAGTCAGGAACTAGGTCACTAGGTCAAATCATAGAAAAACATTGTGTAGACAATAGAGGTCATAGTTTTCATCTGATCTTAATGAGTCAGGTGAGCGATTCAGGGCCATCATGGCCCTCTTGTTTATTTACATAGACATGACACGAAGCTTATCCCTTTACCTCAGATACGCACTTTGAAGTGTTTGTAGTCCCTTAGTAAATTGAATACAATTTAAAATCTAACTCCAACATTAAGATACTTATGAGCACTAACACCTGAAGGCTATTCTGGTTTTATGCTGGTTGCATATTGCCATTTTCACTTTGCTTGAAGTATGAAAGGGTTATGTGCTGTTTTTTTTTTGTTTTTTTAAATAATTTTTATGCTCCCCCAAAATTTATTTTGGGGGGGGGGGAGAGCATATAGTCGCCGCTTCGTCTGTCCGTGTGTGCGTCTGTCTGTCCGTCTGTGCACAATTTTTGTCTGGGCTATTTCTCAGCAACTAATAACCTGAATTCAATGAAACTTTATGGGAAGCTTCACTACCAAGAGGAGATGTGCATATTATCAGCAGGTTCTGGTCGGATGATTTTTCACAGAGTTATGGCCCTTTGAAATTTTCTATAAAAAAATTATTGTCCCCCCAACTACTGTGCCCTCAAGACATTTCCTTTTATCTGAATATATAGTGCAATATTTTGAAAAAAAACAACTTTGGGGAGCATCACCTGTCTCCGACGGTTTCTTGTTTCCACCAAGCTTAACTTTATAACTCATGGCCAAATAAGGTTGCTTGGTACACACGTTTTTTGTTTGTGAAAAACTTTAAGCTGTTCCCAAAAAATTCTTTGATTGAAATTTTATAATTTATTGTATTACATAAAAAATGTAAAAATTAATTTTAAAAGAAATGCATATTATGCAAGTAATTTTTGAATGGGATATTTCGTTCCATATGTTAACCTGCTTGATCATATAGAATGATTAAATATTAAATCAAAATTTGACCTCATTTTTTTTTACATATTTCCTGAACTTATCAGCTTTGATTGGCTTGATTAAATATCAGAAAAAAAGCATTTATACCTGCTTAATAGTTCTATATCAAATGCAATTGTGTTAAGACCAAAACATGGAAATGCTCCTCTTTTGGCAAAATGAGGATTAATTCATGTGCATAAAGTGTCTTCACATATAAGCCACTGCAGTCTGCACAGGCTAAACTTGAACAACACTTCACGCACATGCATTAAGCCCTATTTTCTCAGAGCACGGCTCAAATAATTTCAAAAGATTTCCCAACTCCGCAGGCGTCCAACCCGGGCCAGTTTGACAGCGACATTGAGACCCAGCACTGGAGCAAGGGCTCTCTACCCGAGTCAGTGTACCACATAGGGAGGGTGGGAGTCAACACAGACCACCCAGAGGAGGCCCTCACAGTGCACGGGAACATCAAGCTGTCTGGGCAGATCCTCCACACCTCTGACATACGGGCTAAACAGGACCTTGAAGAGGTCAGTTTAGTATATTTGTTGTCTTTTTTTTTTTTTTGCATTGCCTTGTTACCATTTTAATCCCCTGTTATGGTATTCAATGTTCAAGTCTTATGCCTTAAATTGTTTAAAAAAATAAGATGTCTTGCTTTATCAGATTTTTTTTGTTTTTTGTAGTTTTGTTTTTATTGCCTTGTATGATAAGTGTCTGTTTTTTTTCTGTTTTGGTATTGAGTGTTAACGTCTTTTCTATATAATTGTTTTCAGTAAGTTAAGTTTCTTGTTTTATGCAGACATTAAGGTTTTAATTGTCATGATCATTTCATATTTGCGTTTCCTTGTATGTTAAGTAGCTGTTTATTTCTGTTTTAGTATTCAATGTTCAAGTCTTTTGTGGAAGATAGATTTTTTCAAATTTAGATTTCTTGTTTAATAGGGAATCCAGTGTTTACATTGCCATTAGCATTTGTTTGATTCAAATAACAATCCAGTAATGAGAGTTTATCAAAATGAAAATAAATCAAATACTTTGCTATGTTTGGTAAATTTATGTTATTTATTCTACATCTCCTACAGGAGATGTGACTACAATTATATCATTCTTATGTAATGGCAAAAGGTGATGTTTTATTTAAGCAAACTAAATAGGAATGAAATAAGCTAAATTTTTATTAAAAGCTTATAAAAAATACAGCAACAGCAAAAAGAGTTGTTGTGTGTCAATAAATACTTTTTATTTTCATCTTTTCTTATCAATGGTTAAAAAATAGAGAGTTTCACTGTATTAACAATTATTAATAGACCCAGGTGATATTAAAATGGGTCTTATGCCACATTCGGCCAGTGTAGGTACAAACCAGGATGCGCAGTGACCTGGTCAGGAGCTACTCTGACTGCTATAAAGTCAAGCAAGGTTTCTTGTCTAATAAGCCGACAGCAAAGGCGCAGTCTGGTCAGGAGCTACTCTGACTGCTATAAAGTCAGGCAAGGTTTCTTTTCTCATAAGCCGACAGCAAAGGCGCTGTCTGGTCAGGAGCTACTCTGACCGCTATAAAGTCAAGCAAGGTTTCTTGGTCTCATAAGCCGACAGCAAAGTGGCAGTCTGGTCAGTAGCCAAGCTGGCTGCATATGGCATAATACCCATTTTTTGCATGACATGGCTCCATTGTCATTTTTCTTTTTAAAAGTGGTTAAACATGCTGAATTAAAAATAAATTATCTGTAATTAATTGTATTTGTTCTATTCAAAGGTCGACTCAAAAGAACAACTCAAGAAGGTGTCAGGTATCAAGCTGTATAACTACAAGTATAGCAAGGATTACGCAGACCATGTCGGCATCCCAGAACACCGCCGGCGGGACACTGGCGTCATCGCCCAGGAGATACAGGAAGTCCTCCCAGACGCCGTGATTGACACGGGGGACGTGAGGTTTGAAAATGGAGCTGAAATAAAGAACCTGCTGGTTGTAAATAAGGTATAAATGGACTATCAATATGCATTATCAAAGATATTCAAGGCTTTAGAAAAATCCCTCTAATCTAGTTGTATAAATTACTCTGACCAATATATGATTGTTTCAAAATCACTTTCCATAAAAATTATACACTATAATTATTGAAATGTAAGCTTCAAGGGGTGGGCATTGTTTGAACATATGGATAAAACTTTTTTTTCGAAGTTGTAGAGATCTGAATGACAACTTTTTATGTCTGCTTATCTAATGCAACAGTTTACGAAAATTTTAACATTCTTTAGGTTCCAGTAAGATATGTTATGCTCATGCATTAAGCTTGATTTTTTCCAGACTGTGGGTTGTATGTAATGGAATCGAATATATATTCACCACATGCCATTACTTATCTTGTACTTCACAAAAATGATAAATCTGTAATTTCACAATTAATACACCTCAATCTTTATATAATTGGTTGTCCATCTGAACAAAAAGTTAGTCTAGAATGTAATGAAACATAATACTCTAATGTTGAAATAACGTTTAACATTTGTGTTTCATAACTTTGCTCTCAAAACGTTGACAGAACATGAGATATTTTTTAAAGTTATAAAATATTTAATAAATTCAAACATAATTTCATTTTTAAAGTAAACATCAAATGTGATACAGGAAATATTTATGTAACAGTTTGATAATGATGATTACATAATTTTTATGCAACATTCCCAGACCATTGTTGAAACGGTTTGTAGATACATACCCAAAATAGAACCAAACTCTTGTGATATATGTGCTAGCTGGGGTCATGACTCCCAGTGAAAGGAATGTATATACTGTTACTGTGACAGTTATGTAAGAGATGAACATACCTATGCCTGTGTAAAGTGTAAAACTTCTCTACCCAACTGCCTAATAGATCAGTAAATCCCAGTCAATTTCAGACCTGTTTACTTCTACTGATTCGCCGTAGTTACTACGGATTATTTGGCTAAACTACGCACTACGGGTTTGTACTGAAAAACTACGGATCCATCGATGAAATGGTCAAATTTCAGATTTTAATTGTACTTTCGGTTATTTTTCGGTCTAAACGGGTAATTTATCAATCATAATCATTTTGGCGCTTGCGTAGTAAAAAACGTTGAAATTCAAGCCCCCCTGGGAACGAATGATGATCGAGCTTGTCGAGTCGTCACCGAACTGACTTGCGCATTGGTTCGCAAATTTAGCCGAATATATACGATTTTACGTTGCTATCCAGTCTACACATCTCTCTTTCTATTGCGGAGAATACCGACGAGAGTCGATGTATCGGGATTGAGCACGCCTGTTTTTACACACGTCGAAGATGGCGGCAAGCAGACAATAACTTGCGATTAACGGCGAAAATAATAAATACCATTCAAATTAACAACGGATAATATCATATGGTCATCAGGGAATAATGTAATGCGTGTGTCAATTAACGCAACATACTACGTTTGAGATTTAAAAAAACAAATATTTATCAGAAATCTGCGCAGTGAATGTGCGTCACGGAAACGAGTGTTGGAAAATTGGAGTTTAGTATACTCACAAAGTTAGAGCATTTATTATAATAAGATGAGTATCATTCGAAAATGGAAAGAGACAAATATGATTCTATTTATATGTTAGTGGATCTGTGTATAATCAGATTCATATGCATATTCTGCTTTATTATGTTTGTTACGCTGTACAGTTCAATGAAATAGCATTGAACTGAGGTTGTCAAGTGCAAGATATTGAAAGGTAAACAAATAAAATATATTATTCTAACTCCATTTAATACATCATTAACACAACAAGAACACTTAAAAGGATGTTTGTCAATATTTGTTTATGTTTTCCCCTCATGATATTTAATTTAAAAAAATACTGAATTAAATTAATAGCTAATCTTTAGGAGCTTATGATCAAATGGTGTATTTAAGAATCTATAGATTATTGCAAGTTTAATGTGCATGTGGATGGATATTATCTAAATATTGTCTTCATTTTAAGAAGACATTGAAGCAGCACTTTATAATATAAAATGCTGTCAAAACATGCACTTAAAAACAATTTTAATTTTGTTACTTATATTCATATGTATAATGCTTAATGTCTACAAATTTCATGGTTTATCGCGCTATTTTTTCCAATTTCATGGTTTATCGCGCTAATTTTCCCAATCCAAATGGCACAGGCTGTTACATCAAAGCAAAAAAAAAATCACCTAACAGATGTTATTATTAGCAAGTAAATTCATCTAATGCTTTATGTACCGTTAAACTGATATGTGACCCAGTCATGGTGTTTTAATGCTCAAAATGATTGAAAAGTTTAAAACTACTGACAACAGCCCCAAACTACTGAGAGATGCCCTCCATACTACTGAGAATGCATCGGTAGGGTAAACAGGTCTGCAATTTACTCAACAAAACTTGTATACAAACATAAGAGTTCAGTTAAAGACTTCATTAAAAGTAAGGGAAAATTAGTTTTTTTTGTTGAGTCTAGATAGAAAAAGTTAAAAATCACCTACCATATTATCACTTGATTGATTTATATTTTGACTATAAAAAAAGCCATTTTTCAAC
Organism: Dreissena polymorpha; assembly: GCF_020536995.1. Taxonomy (NCBI): domain Eukaryota; kingdom Metazoa; phylum Mollusca; class Bivalvia; order Myida; family Dreissenidae; genus Dreissena; species Dreissena polymorpha. The sequence continues at coordinate 132,226,864 of NC_068355.1, read as the reverse complement.
AACAAACTTTATTTTTCACCAGGACCGTATTTTCATGGAGAATGTTGGTGCCGTGAAAGAGCTGTGCAAGTTGACTGACAACCTTGAGGTGCGAATAGATGAGCTTGAAAAAATGAACAGCAAACTCTCAAAGCTAAAACGCTTCGACAGCCTCAAGTCCACTGTGAGCTCCAAGTCTAGCTGCAGTACTGCAACCGTTAGCAGGTATGGTGGACTCTTGTGTTGCTGAAATAATCATTCTGGTTAACAGAGTTAAATGCATGTGCCCAAGGTGTTCTCCTAGATTAGCCTGTGCTCACTCTTTTGGCTTAAAGTGGACTTTATTCCGAAAGGATTTTCTTTAAACAAAAAATTAAATAAAAGAAGAAAGTGTTGGCCATGATTAGCCTGTGCAGACGGGTAAACTGCAAGCACTTTACAAACAAGTAACTAGTCCAGGTTTTCATTTATCGTGTCTATAATAATGGTACAAATATACATGAATAAAATTTTTTGAGGTATCTTCAATGTGTTTGGAGTGGTTGTTTTTCTCTTTAGAAAAGCGTTTGCCATGAAACACACAGTATTTAAGCTCTCCAAAATATTGGAAAAATGGAATAGTCCAGAACATATTATAAATATTCAGTAAATATACAGTGAATTTTGACTAAAATTTCTAAAATTGTGTGTGTTTTTTTCTTGTTAAATAATAATTTTGTAGACGCTACTAAAAATAACATCACCACAGTACTATAAAATAATAACATAATAATGACAAGGGCATGCAAGTATCAATCCATCCGTGTGCCTTCATTTACAGCACAGCGCCCCCAAGGAAATCTTATACGTCATCCTCACCGGAACACAGGACTCAACCTAAGTCACATCACAAGTCCCACCACCACTGCAGCAAGGCTGCCCCACCCCCGCCAGTCCCCGCCCCCCATCCCCAGGGCTGGTGCAGCAACAGGTTCATCCAGATCACCATTATCATTCTCATCTGTGTCATGGCATTCTGGTGAGCAATTAGTGTTTGTTTGGAGATAATAAAGTTTACATATATTTTTTTAACAAATTAAGTTTAGCGCAAATTGAGTTGTTAATTCTAATTACAAATGGTAATAATTTAATCTTAAAAGGGAGGGTAATAATTTAAAATGCAAAGGGAGGTAATATTTTTAACCACAATGGAGGTACACATTTAAACTTCAAAGGGGAGTAATAAATTCAATTACAAAGGAAGGAAATTTTAACCACAACAGGAGTTCATGGTTTCTGTGTTCGTGTTGCAGTCTCATTGCAATTACCATATTGTACATCCTGGAGCGACAGAAGGACAACCAGGGCCCCGCGGGCACAACCATCAACAACCATTTCCATGGCAACAGGTAGGCTGGCTTTAACCCTTTACTGATACACACTTTCATGCGTTTGTGGTCCCTTTGAAAATCACATTGAATTTAAGACCTTTCTATCTAAATTCATGTTATAAAGGCTTCATTTTAAAGCCTGAGATACTGGTAAGCAGCAAACAGACCGAAGCCTGAACAGATTACCAGTTAATCTCAGGCTGTTCTGGTTTTATGCTGGTTGCATATAGCCATTGTCACTTTGCTTCTGAGCAGGAAATGGGGAAAAATGATTTTTCTTAATCAGAACTTCATAGCTATGCTATATTTAGTCAATTCTATAATAAAAAAAAATACAATTTGAGAATAAAAAATCTGACCTGAACATGCATTGAAAAAAAAAGATGAATTGGTTATGTGCATATAGATAGAAGCGGTTCATTAGTTGCACAAATTTTCTGTACATTTTTTTTTACTTCATTGTCATGTATAAGTATTTTATTCTTCATTTCGTCAACTGTATTTTGTGAAAAAATAAGGCATCATGTAACTGACATATTTATGTAGAAAAGATATTATTCCATTGTGAATAAAAATAATAATAATGAGCCTTGCTTTGCGAAAAGGGGGTTTAATGCAAGCGAATAAAGTGTTCTCCCTGATTATGCTGTACAGTCCCACAGGCTAATCAAGGACAACACTTTCCACTTTTAATATATTTTTTGTTGAACAAATGACTCATTGTAAAAAAAATCAAGTTTAAGGGGAAAGTGTTGTCCCTATTAAGCCTGTGTGGACTGCACAGGCTAATCTGGGACGTCACTTAACACACATGCATTTATTCCAATTTCCTCAGAGTGCAACTGATACATTTGTGATATGTGGCTACTCATTTGTCTTGCAGTGGTGGGTCTACAAATATGACAGATATTCCACCAAAGACATCTAGACCTACAATTATTCCAGAGGATCCCACAACAGGTATACATTGGCAGCTCCGTACAGCTGTATTACTCTTTGATAAACATTCCTCGTTCTATCCACATGCATTAAGCCCAGTTTTCCCAGAGCGTTGCTCGATTATTAACAGTGATGATCAGTTATACTTAAGTTACTTAAATTAAAGAAGTCGGTATGTCCTGTCGTGGTAAATTGTCAGCCAGGCTTCTCCTGAATTGTCAGTTTGAATTAGAACACATTAAAAAATATTCTCTCTTTCAAATAATCATGCCACTATATCAAATGATCTCCCGCTGATTGTGCCTCCTGTTTCAGTGTCGGTTGAGAGAGGAGACCCGCCTACGGTACTGGCCCCCTGTGAAACCTCGGCCACGCAGCAGTGCACCAAGCAGTGTCCCTGTACGTCACATGATCAGGGGGTGGACGTGACCGGCTATATAGCCTTCCTGCATGACATCCAGCGCAGGAAATACCCACCTGATGTACCATACGCCATCGTAAGTTCTACAATAGACTCTGACATAAGCACAGTCCAAACACCATTGTAAGTCTTTCAATAAACTGAAATCACCCTCAGTACACCATCGTAAGTCCTTCTTGAAATAGACACTGAAATAGCACAGTCCATATGCCATCGTAAATCCCTCAATAGACACTGAAATAAGCACAGCAGGTACGCAATTGAAAGTCCTTCACCTTACATCATCAAAATTCCTTTAATAGACTCTGCAATAAGCGCAGTAATGCTGTTGGTCGACTAACTTGCAGGCTTTTTAGATTTGATGCTGTTTGCTGTTAATCAGAATCTTAAGGTTGGAAATGAAGCCTTAAAAACTTGAATCTATTTAGAAAGTAAGTTAATTTAATTAGATTTTCTAAGGGCCATCAAGTGCGTAAAAATGCATATCAGAGCAGTAAATGTTACGTTTCTGTGGAACCTTTTGCAGATGGTTTCATTTATGTCTCTGTAGGAAACAACAAGCAAGGAGCCTATGCCTCTTGAGAACAGAACAAGCAAGGACCCCATACCTGAGGTTATTATTAACCCATTGAGTCAGTACCCAGAAGTGAAGGTGCCCTATGAGATACACACCGCAGAGGGAAATAATGAGCCTGCAGGAGGCCCTTACAGGGTCTACAGAAAGAGACGGGACACCCCACAGGGTACGGGGTTTAGTTTTACTTACTGGGTCTACAGAAAGAGACAGGACACACCGCTGGGTACGGGGTTTAGTTTTACTTACAGGGTCTACAGAAAGAGACAGGACAAAGCGCCAGGTATGAGGTTTTGTTTTACTTACAGGGTCTACAGAAAAGGACGGGACACACCACCGGGTATGGGGTTTAGTTTTAATTACAGGGTCTACAGAAAGAGACGGGACATTCTGCAGGGTACGGGGTTTAGTTTAAATTATCCCATTTGAAGAATTATGGCCCCAGGATACTTGTTATTTGTATAAATTTAAACTTATTTTTATTATGCCTCTTTGATGGGCAAAATAAAATCTTCACCAAGTTTAATTTCCAGCCTAATTGCCCCATTACTTGAAATTCCAATTAAATTATCTAAATTTGGACTGTTTAGCATAATATGTTCTCAGTTTTACCCCAGTCATTACCAAACTATGAAAACAAAAACATATCAAATTAAATCTTGCTCTGGGAACACTTTGCTTTGCTTTAAGAGTCGTCCCTGATTTGCCATGCAGGCTAATCAAGGATGACACTGTATTCCTATAATATAGGCTATATTGGATTTTCATTTAGAGTCTGCACAGGCTGATTTGGGATGACACTTTATGAATGTCCATTCAGCCCAGTTTCTTAAGGACAAGACTACATTATTACATCTCAGACAGTTTTGTTCTTGGATCCTCAGAGTTATGGCCCTTGATTTATAGAAATTTGTCCTTTTTGACATCAATTTTATGGAGTGCTAATGCTTAACCAACGTTTTTTATTATATCTCCACAATCGTTTATGCATGCATTTATCATAGATTACTTTTACACCATATAAGGTTGAACCTGTTTAAACCAACTGTTTTGAAACCTTTATATAATATTTTTTTAACCAGGTTTTCCGAAGGAAAAAACTGGTTATTAGATTGGCGAATGCGGGCGGGCTGGCTGGCTGGATGGCTGGCTGGCTGGCTGGCTGGCTGGCTGGCTGGCTGGCTGGCTGGCTGGCTGGCTGGCTGGCTGGCTGGCGGGCTGGCGGGCTGGCGGGCTGGTGGGCGGGCGGAACAAGCTTGTCCGTGCCATAACTATGTCGTTCATTGTCAGATTTTAAAATCATTTGGCACATTTGTTCACCATCATTGGACGGTGTGTCGCGCGAAATAATTACGTCGATATCTCCAAGGTCAAGGTCACACTTTGAGTTCAAAGGTCAAAAATGGCCATAAATGAGCTTGTCCTGGCCATAACTATGTCATTCATTGTGAGATTTTAAAATCATTTGGCACATTTGTTCACCATCATGGGACAGTGTGTCGCACTAAAGAATCACGTCAATATCTCCAATGTCAAGGTCGCCACGACTAAAAATATATTTTTTTTAAAACAAACTTACAAAGGGGGTTTATTTTGTTTGTTCATTTCAAAAGTTCAGTTTGAGTTTTCTCCCTTTATCAGATTTTTTTTTCACAATGAAAACCTGGTTTTGTGACAATTTTGTCCCTTGTTTACTGTTTATGGAGTGCCAAACCAAACTGTTTTGGTAAAATCTTCATGTTCATTGAAATTTATCTTAGATTTCTTTTATACAAATTATATAAGGTAAACCTGTTACAAAACAGTATATTTAACCTAAATAATATTTATGTGTAAATTTGTTATCATCTGCCCTTTGCATGTACATTAACACATTTTTTGAAACCAGTTCTATTTTGGTTTTGATAATTTCTGATAGCAATTTATGTTTATTTTCAGGATTCCAGCTAGCTGGATTCCAGTTAAACTTCTTGGCTGAGATTACAATTCCAGAGTTGAATTTCACGCTGAACAATTCGTATCTGGATCCTATGTTTTCCATGGACAACAACATGACGTACAATATTCCTTACAGCCAGTATTTTGACAGTCAAACGCAGTACACCCTAAGCTTTACGTACGTGGTTACAGAAAATAAATTCACATGTTTTTTTATAAGTTTTGGTGTTTCCATGAAGCGTTACTATGATATGTTGTTGCTTATGATCATACAGCAGTGTCTTACCAACATGAGTTGAATGTGGTATGCAGCCAGCTGGCTGGTCTAGAGCTACCCTGTCTGCTACGAGTTGAATGTGGTATGCAGCCAGCTGGCTGGTCTGGAGCTACACTGTCTGCTATTAACCCTTCACCACTTAGATACGTATTTTGACGCATTTGTAGTTCCTTAGAAAGTTTAATTTAATTTAAGAACTTCATACAAGATTCATATTTTAAAGCCATCAGATCCAACCCTAAGATACTGATGTGCAGCAAACAGCATAAAACCTGAACAGACTGCGAGTTACTCGCAGGCTGTTCTGGATTCATGCTGTTTGCACATGGCCATTTTCAATTAACCACTCTGAGTGGTCTAATTAACTGGCAGGGTAGCTACTGACCGGCCTGTTCAAATGTGCAGGCTGGTCTGCCCATGTATGGTATTCTGCCAATTTTTGCATAACGTAGGTCGCTTGTATTCCTACCAACAAAGTTTTCATAGAAAGCCTAAGGCTTATTTGAAACTCTCTCAAGTCTGTTTCCTGGACCTAGAACCAGTACTTGGTGTCAATTTAGGAAGTCTAAAGAACACTCCCACAGTGTGAATCGAACCTGTGACCTCCCGATCGCTAGGTAGACACTATATCCACTACACCACTGCCACCTCTAGATGTATATTTGAGTCACTGTGTTGGTCATTTGTGATAAATTTGCAAGATATTTACCTCTGTATTTCTTAAAATATTTAATATAATATTAAATAACAAATTGGAATTGCTGCCATGTAATATGTTATTAATGTGTCAAGCAACTACCTTTATATTTCTCTAGCGATGAAATTGCTTTAACTTTAATTGTCACAACCATGTTCAGTGATTCACTTGCTCCCAGGTTATGGCTGTAACACCTATGATAAAGCTCTAGCTTCATTATGAGTGCCTCGTTCTGGTAAAGGAGGGTGTAATGCATGTGCTTAAAGTGCCATACTGGATAAGCCTATGCATTTTGCTAATGCTAATCTTTGATAACACTTTCCACCAACATTGGATTTTTGCTAAGTATAGACTTCCTTGAATCAAAAATACCATCAAAGTGGAAAGTGTTATCCCTGATTAGCCTGTGCATACTGCACAGGCTTATCTGGGACACAACGCACGTTCAATAAGCCCAGTTTTTCCAGAACAAATCTCATAAGTTTCCTTTTTTTTCTCTAATTATTCACACTTATTGTTGGCAAAACTGTTCAAACACTAATTTCCTGTTTGCAATGTCAAACAAAACTTATAATTGCTATTCATATTAAGCATGTTATGTTAAGACTTGTAGTTGCAAAGTGCTCAAGATCAGTATTTGATTGTTGCGTGTTTGTCTTTCACTCATTATGGCATGTTTGTCAGTCACATACACTTTCTTGTTTGTCAGCTACTCATTGTTACACGTGTATTGCAGTGTGGCTTCAGGACAGGAGGTCCACTTGTGTCGGAATGGCCACGAGGAAGACTGTACTGGCAACAGCGACAGTGAGATCCCAATGGCTCCTATAGCTCTCCAGGTAGGAAAATAGTAACCTGAATAAGAGCCACGCACTTGGAAAATAGGGTTAAATGCATTTTTATAAAGTGTCGTCCCAGAAAAGACTGTGCAGTCTGCATAGGCTAATCAGGGATGACACTTTCTGCTTTATTGGATTTTTGCTAATAAGAAACCACCTTATAACAAAAAACAAAAATGACCTTTAAAGTGGAAAGTGATTTTCTTGATCAGCCATTGCACTGGGATGATACTTTGCGCACATGCATTAACACTTTCCCACTCAGAGCCAAAGTGGAAATGGCTATGTTCAAACAGCATAAAACCAGAACAGCCTGCGAGTAACTCGCAGTCTGTTCAGGTTTTATGCTGTTTGCTGCTCATCAGTATCTAAGGATTTGGAGATGAAGCCTATAAAACTTGAATCTGGTAAGAAAGGTCTTAAATTAAATATAACTTTCTTAGGCACTACAAATGCCTGAAAATACGTATCTAAGTGGTCAACGGATAAATAAGTAAAGTGGTTAATAAGTGGTAAAGGGTTAAAAATGTATCTAATTGGTAAAGAGTTAAACTATATTTATCCAAAGCAAGGCTCATTTGTATGAATAATATTGACTAATTCATGGATCCCCCATGGCTTCAATCATTTGCCAAATTATTCTAGAATATAAAAATGTATTCTCCTTTTTTCTTATTAATTAGGTTTTATGAAAACAGCTTAATATGAACATAATGTTATTTAGCAAATTTTGCTAATCTATATTCATTTGCTTACTTGGCAGATGACAGCCTTAGCCCTGATAGTGCAATTGTTGTATTTACTATTGTATATATAGATACTTTCTGCAGACAAGACTGTGTTGTGCTTAACTGATATTATTAAGTTTGTAGAAAGAATATAATTTTAGTCAGTTAATTATTTAAAGTATGTGTGTTTTTTTCTTTATATGATTTATACAAATTAAATAAACGCAAGTTCAGCAAATTGTGGTCTCGAAACATACGTGAGCATGGCTTTACTGTGAAAATGGAGTTCCTTGTTTTTAGAAACTGTACCAATAATCTTCAATTTGTAAATGTTTGATAGTATTATACAATCAGGATTTATTTCAAAATTTACTGAACTTACAATTTTATAGGCAGTCTTCAAAATGCCCGAATAACAGTGAATACCGGTATGAAATTGATTGGACTTGACAAGATTTCCACTGTTAAATTAAATTGAGGTTTATCTTTGAATGTCTTAATTAGGAATTATTAGTTTACAAATCAAAGCAATGAAATACTTTGGTGTCAAATGGAGAATGTATGATTAATTTCTTTTAATTCCAAATAATTATGTAAAAAAATCAGTTAAAAGTTGATAGATAACTTATCTTGAAATTTTGAATTGAAATTTTTATTGGATTTCATGTTTTTCAGTGGAAGTTACCAATAGGCAGATTTAAGACCAGCTTTTTACGGTTCAAGGTCACAACAGAGGTTGGTATTTTATTACATTTAAATAAATGTTATTTGTGATAAAAATTCATGAAACATGGTGTTTAACAGCTTGTATGTTTTTTTGCCTATTTTTCTTTTCATTAAATATGATCTTGTTTGATTAAGAAATAATCCATGGGTAACCGTTGGTTATTGCGGTAATAACCAACGGTATGGAGTTCCGATGCGTAGGAATTAAACCACGAGGGCGTAGCCCGAGTGGTTTGATAACAAGCATCGGAACGACATACCGTTGGTTATTACCGCAATAATCAACGGTTACCCGTGGATTATTTCGATTCTAACACAATTTCATTAATAAGTTTTCCGCGAAATAAAGGTTATAAATGAGAATTATATTAACCGAACGTCCTCCACTTTTCCGCAAAAACGTGACTTCACCACAACAATTACAATCAAATGACGTCGTCTTCATTCATAAAATGTGCACGGACAATCAAAGTGACGTCACTTTAAACAACCGTTGGTATATCGGGGTAATAACCAACAGTAGTTTTCCTTCTTTGTATATAGAAAACAAGTCACGTGCCGTGGTAGAATACAGTATCTCTTATTGTGTAACTATACAATTTTAAATATGAGATGTACTTTATTTAAGTGTACTTATTCATTTAATTTAATTATATAAATAATTAATTATAAACATTTTCTCTCATAAATGAGGCATACATCTTTCAGATTTTTATATTACCAATTATATCAATAGCATCAAAGCATATCATTGTTATTCTAAAACAATAAATTCATACGTTTTTTTAATTCCTTATCTAAGATGTGAATAATGACATTTAGACAACACAAATATTAAACAAGACTTGAACAATATACACGGTCTTAACACAGTGAATTAACATGGCCATGGGATTTGTCACAAAATAAAAAATATTGCAGATATAATTGTAATAAATAAAATGATAATATGAGTATAATGGCTGTTGGAAGTTGTTAAAATTGGCAGAATTGCTACATGCACAGTCTGTTAACATTGTGGAACATTTGATATGAGACTGTTTCAGCCAATAATTAGTACGTCTATTAGAAACGCATCAAATTCAGGACTCAGTTTTAGAAAAAAAATAGTTGTGTGCACATATAACATATGAGCCTCACTCTAGCAAAGCAGGGTTTGATGCAAGTGCCTAAGGGGGCTAATCAGGGACAAAACTGGATTTTTGCTAAGAAAAAACAACAACAAAAAAGTGGAAAGTGTTGTCCCTGATTAGGCTGTGCAGTCCTCACAGGCTTATCTGGGACAACACTTTACGCACATGCATTAAGCCACTTTTTCTCAGAGCGCAGCTTATATATTTCTTGTTCATTATTTTAGGGTATGCAGAACAACAGGATATGCAATGCCCCAATTGGAGAGGACGCCACTGAATATAACCTGCTCTTTACTCGCATTTGCCTCAACTAGTTTCCACTGCAACCAAATGCATTAAGATTTAACTGTTACACCATTGTGGCTTTAATGAAAGTGTGACTTACATGGACATGCCAGTAATATTTAAGGATGAAGAATATTAGGTTTGGATTTATTGTATATGTGAAGGTGCAAAGGTGGTTTAAGTTAAAATATTAGACAATGACTCATTTTAGAGCTCTTTAAACTGTGGACTATTATTTTTTTACTGTGAACTATTATTCTTTGAAATGATAAACGTTTTCTTTTAACTGTGAACTTTTATAAAGCCTCTGATTTCCTCATACGAGATCAGTCGGAGTTAACAAGGAGCTGACTATTTGTTTGTGTGGATACGTTTTAATATAATGTTTTCACAATATTTTGTTATTATTTTGTGTTGTGCTTCTATTGTTTGTAGTTTGAATGCAAAGTAATTGCTGTCTATATGTTTTAACTGATTTCAATATTTTCAAATTTGATATAAAGACTAATCACTATTTTCAAATTTGACCTTGAGACTGTCATCAATATTTTCAAATTTGACATTAGACTGGTATCAACATTTTCATATTTGACCTTTAGACTGGTTATAATATTTTCATATTGACCTGAGTCAGGTGATTTAGAAGTTATATTTTAATTTTGTTAATTATATATGTATACTATATCAATTTATATTGCGATGCTATTTTCAATTATTGATAAACTGTTTTTATATGGTTTAAAAATAAGTGTGATGTAAATTATATTTTATTTTGTGAATGTTAATATAAGAGTGTTGTAAATTGTATTTTATTTCCTTTGCTTCTGAAAGTGCTATTTTGAAATGTTGCACACAAGTATTGCTTAAATTAAGTTAAAACTTACTTTTGTGATGATTGTAAGTTACCAGTTGTGTTTGTAAACTTATTATTTTGTGTTTTTGTTATTTCTTTAAATCTATTGCTTCAGTGACCGAATGGGCAAAATTAAATGATATTTACTTCATGTTGTTAATGATCTCATCTTGATTTTATTCATTTTCGATGTGTTACCATCAACAAATGTTTGACCATACATTTCATTTTCTTAAATTTCTTATTACCTTTGACTAAATGCGATAATCATGTTACATGTATTGTAAAAGTTGCATACTCATAAGTGCTTTATGACACAAATTGATAATTTTTGAAAGACAACATGTCTAAATAGTGAAGGTTCCTTTGCATATTCCCCTATTTGACATCACATGTTGAACTTATAAAACCTTTTTTGGCTATACATGTTTTGTATAAAAAAATAAATAAAAATACAAACACATCTTTCTAGTTTGTTGTAAGACTGTTTTCCGTAGCAATCATTTTACTGTTTATTATATCCATTAATAATTTGTTCAAAATATGATATCATTATCATATTTTATCAAACCACCTGATTTAAAACTGAACTAAGAAACATAGCGTCCCACACTTAGCAAGTACAATACTGTTAACTCATTCCCACTCAGAAGCAAAGTGAAAATGGCTATGTGCACCCTTCCCAAAATAAACTACACTTTTTACCAAATACGCTTAAAAAAGTGTATTTTTTCTGCGCTTTTTACTAAAAGTGTATTTATTCTGCACCTTTTTCATTAGTAAGTGCACTTAAGTGCATTTTTTCTGTATCTTCATTTTCTTCGAGCGTATTTTTCTGTACTTTTTTATCTTAGAAGTGTATCTTTTTCAAAACAAGTGTATCTTTTGTAGACAAAGCGTATCTTTTTATGCAAGAAGTGCATTTTTGTGCATTTAAGTGTATCTTCTTATTTGTCAAAAAAATACGCTTTCTGTACAAGTGTATCTTCTTATTCAGAACACTATAGGAAATAACTGAAGTTAAAGGACAGCAATGTCTTTAATAGCAGGCTATTACTGAACTTTTTCTTATCTTCACATGATATAAATGGTCTTATTGTTGAAATTTGTCTGCTCATAAAATTAAACAACCCACATAAGTGTTTTTTTTAAAGTTTATTCAAAACATGTAATACGCAATATATTACTATGATGTGAGAAATCATTAAAATAAAAATGTAATAATTACCTATCTATCTATTTTGTATCTGTCTGTCTGTCTATTCTAATCAATATTAAAAAAATATCTGGTTAAATAACAATTATGAATTAAGTAAATAAATAACACTTTCCAATAAATTGAAATAAGTGTAAATGTTCTGTCAAATACAAATATGTTTAAAAGCAATATTTTCAGCTGTTGCCATTCACATTCAGTTTCATATGATACCATCATATCCATTTTCTTAATTTGCAATAAAATAATAAGATGCCAAACATGACCTGTGTTACATAAACAGTCAACAAAATAACAAGACAATACCTAAAAACACCCCTTTTCACACCACTAACAATAAACAGATAACAATCTGTCAGGCATTCAGAGTTAAACAGGGTACTGATTATCTAGGGGCAGATAATGCTACTGATAGGGGTTGCCCAGACGGGTGCTGGATGTTTCGTGCCACTACCAGTTCGTGCCACTGATATTTGTGTAGGAGGGCATTGGACATTTCGTCCCACTGATAATATATAGGCGGATAGGTGTGAATAATACCGTATAGAAGGTGTGAATCATAACAGGAAACTTTCGCACCTTTGATTGTTTCATCTGTTCAATGGTAAAACAAGATTGTTTTACTTCATGATTGTTTAAGAGTAAATTCACATGCTTAATATAATACATTAACAAAAATTACACAAAACATTTTCAATACATTGACATTAACCATATCAGAAATTAATGCATACATACATTTTACCAATATCTAGATTTATTACATAAATATATTGAAACATTTGCAATAAATTGACATTAAAGGGGCCTTTTCACAGATTTTGGCATGTTTAAAAGTTTGTCATTAAATGCTTTATATTGATAAATTTAAACATTGGATATAAAAAGCTTCAGTAAAAAATCAAGAATAAAATGAAAAAAAAAAAAAAGGTAACCCTCAGCAGGGCTCGAACCACCGACCCCTGGATTCCTGGAGTAAAAAGTCTGCCACTTAAACCACTCGGCCATCCTTCCGGATACAATGCCAGATGTATTTTATTCTTTATATAAGCAATCATCGTAGATTCACAAAATATGACGACAACAACAGAACTCTCCAAATTATTAATTCGTTTCGCATTGCAATGCTTTGTTATTTTCGGGTTATTAAATCGTCAAAAGATGCATATAATAGTATTACTGTTTCCGAACAAATAGCATAACTAAAACGAAAATTAGCGAATCTGAAACAACTTTTTTCAATTTTGTCAATTTACCCAAACGTGAAAAGGCCCCTTTAACAATATCAGAAGTGAATGTATACATACATTTTAAAATGTTTTAATACACATTTACAAAAGTACACAAATATATAAACAAAAATACAACAGCATACTATCCTATCCTATACATACACAAATCAGATATACAATGGCGCAACAGTAGGACGAGCACGTAAAACCCTAGGTCGGGACGCCCTGCTCGACCGTTGATTCTGCGATGCCACCCTGGAAAAAAGAAATATGTTTTGAACTATGATATATATTAGATTTTATATAATAATATTTAAATTATAACTATCAATTAAAAATATCATATATTAGTTTTTATATGATAATATTTAAATTATAACTATCAATTGAAAATAATATATTGCTTAATTATGCTATATATGCAAAAAATACCTTCAACGTCGTTGTTCGTTCGAACCGTCTGGCGATATACGCTCCCATTGTCTGGTGTCCACATCGAACCTCGGATCCACGTCCGTTGCATGTACATCACCACATTCAGTATCGGACCTCCGACCTCTTCAGCCTGCAGCTTCAGCTGTTCGAAGGCGGGAACGATGTGCTCGCACGGCAAATACGGTAAGGACATCAGTTTCCTTAAGAAGAGGAACTTGTCGCCCTTTGCCGAATATGCCGTGGCGAGGCCCTCGTTCACCAATTTTCTGTACACGCGCTGATTTTAATGAAAGACACATCCTCATGTTCATGTTATTTTATTATTTATGTATATAGTTCATACAAATGAAGCATAAAAAATAACAGCTCTTCACGTTTTAAATTTATTAAAAATAATGAACATAACGAACTATGCACAAATGTTTTTATACTAACAATAAATCATTTTATTTTTACAAACACATACACATGATGCATAAAACAATAGCAACATTTTATGCTTTATATTTATTAAACATAATGAATAAATCATTTTATTTTTTGTTATTTACTAATTATAATTGTCAACATTGTTGTAATTTTCAAAGTTAATATACACCCCAATATCATTCACACCTTTACAGCATTATTCACACCTATCCGCCAATATATTATCAGTGGGACGAAACGTCTACCTCTTTTCAACACAAATATCAGTGGCACGAACTGGTAGTGGCACGAAACGTCCATAAACCGCCCAGACATAAGGCTGGAATGAGGTATAAGACTTTTGATTGGTTCAAATTTTTGCACAGGAAATTATTTGAAAACAACAACTTTTGAAAAACAAGATGGTTTCAGCAATTGAATATTGAGCTAAATTAAATTAACATTGAGACTTATAATAGCTCTGCAAAATGTATTGAAATACTGTCAGCATGAAGTTTTGTGTGATGAAAACAATGTGTTTTTACTACAATTTGGAAATCAACAATAAGTTTGTTGGAAAAGAGGTTCAACTGTGTTTTTTTTGGAATACTGAAGAACAGGTTTGTACTGTCATTTCTTCATCATTTTTTTATTTAGTTTATTAAATTAATTATGATCATTATTATATTTATGTATTGTCACTGGAAAATGTAAATTGATAAGTTAATGTTTTGCAATTTAAAGGAAAAACAACACAATTTGAAGCAAATATAGATAAACATACACATGACAAAGTGTAAATGTTGTGTACAGTGAATTGTTGTGGTTGTGTTTTATTTATGATTATTGTCATCTTTATTGTTATTTATAGATATTTCTGGTTATTACTGAACAGATTTCTTTCCCTCATATTTTAATATTGAAGGTTAAACTCTTGCCCCAAGAGCAAAAGGGGTTATCATACTACCTGATGTATGGACTTTTACACCAGGCTTTTACCCTGCACGAGCTGGCCAACTTGAGTGGAACTGAAGTGGGCAAACCTCGCCCTGTCCATGAACAAGAAAGCTGGATTTGTTGAGAGGTAAAACTATACAGGTTATTGCATTTTATAATCGTCACAATTCTGACCAATGTGACAAATATTTTTAGAGTATGAAATGTGATGAAAGTAAATTACAAGCTTTGGGAAATTACCAATTGTAAATATTTTGTCAAAACTCCTTTTCTTTTTTTGGTTCCAGAGTATCATTAAAGCTGAAATCCAGCATGAAACCAGGGAGGTGAAGGCCATCGCACAGGCCATGTGCCGACTTTTCACTCCCCACCAGCTTGTGACTTGCTCCATAAAGGGAGCAACAACTACAACGGGGTCACCAAGACCAAGCCTCCCCCCTGCTGAGAGAAATGCAATCATTGGTACTTTTTCTTCATCATAAAAATTTAAAGTACCAGTTACCCGTATAGAAATTCAATACACAACCTACAAATATTTTTCAGATCACTTACTGTTTACAGTTGCATAAATGATAATTATATTACATCATTTGTGAAAAGGGGGAGTTTTTATTATCCAAGTGACAGTTAACAATGTTTTTTTTTTAATTCATGAAGACAGGATTGAAAACTCTGTCTGTCTCTCTAGTCACTGTCTCCAGGACAATCAGTTTTAAACTCATTTGTGTTGACTTCCTTAATATGCAAATATTTAAACTCTTTTTCTGGCTAGAGTATTTTATATTTAAGAACAGATTTTGTTTTTTTTGGCATGTTTTTAGTCAATTATATTTTTTCAGATGTCATAGCCAAAACCTTTGACAAGCCTCTGGTGGATGTTGAAGAAAAGATGAGAGGTTGTTTAAGGCGTCTGCGGCTGATGCACAAGTAGACTGAAGTCTTTGTAAATAAAATGTGCTGTTAAAATGATTATTTAACCATTGTTTTCACTTTGTTATATAGATTTGCACCTGTTGTAACAAAATTAACTTATTTTTGTGCTCCCGGTAGGGTCTCATATAGCAGTTGAACTGTCCGTCTGTCTGTCTGTCTATCCATCCGAAAACTTTAGCATTGGTCATAACTTTTGCAATATTGAAGAAAGCCACGAAGAAAGTATGGGGACAGGGAAACATGTTGTTAAAAATGCCTGATTGTATGCTGTGATTTCGTTGAATGTAGATATGTTATTTAATGTTAATAAATATGTTTATTTACTAAGTTTATTTGCTGTACTTGTTTCAGTTCATATTTAAACTGGTCACTTTTCATATCCAAATGAATGTATCTTTAAAATACTCATTTTTCAAAGATACACTTAAGTGTATCTTTTTCTATCTTAAAAATACTCGTTTTAAAAAGATACACTTGAGTGAATTTTAAGTGCACTAATACGCTTAAAAATACACTTGAGCGTATCTTTTATAAAATACACTTGAGTGTATTTTAAGTGCACTAATACGCTTTAAAATACACTAGAGCGTATTTAAAAAAAAAAAATACACTTGAGTGTATTTTAAGTGCATTAATACGCTTAAAAATACACTTAAGCGTATTTTTTATAAAATACACTTGAGTGTATTTTAAGTGCACTAATACGCTTAAAAATACGCTCGAGCGTATTTTTTATATAAAATACACTTAAGTGTATTTTAAGTGCACTAATACACTCAAAAATACGCTTGAGCGTATTTTTTAGTATAAAAAAATACACTTGAGTGTATTAATGCACTTAATTTACGCAGTTTAAATGCAGTCATTTCAGGTTTTATGCTGTTTGCTGCTCATCAGTATCTAAGGCTTGGAAATGAAGTCTTTCAAACTTGATTCTAATAAGAAAGGTCTTTAAATAATTGTAACTTTCTAAGGGAAACAAGTGATTGTTCTGTTGTCTTATTACAAAGAATGTGATCTTGAATTTGTTAACTGTGATGTTGTTAGTCATACAAGAAAAATAGTGGAGAAAATAAATATAAATAAGTTTTAAGCCTGGCTCAACAAAAAGCCAAAATTGACAAGTAATATTACATGTTTAGACCGGTGTGTTATTATAAATTTCAAATCTATAGGTACAAAGACTTCAAATTTGCCATCACATTACAAAGTAGAGATTGTTAGACACATTTCACATACACTTACATTTTTCTCTCATTTTGGCTGTTCAATAAATGCTCGAAATATCCATCCTGTTGGTCATAATCATTATAATACTTCTTATATTTCATTTTAATATTTTATTTACTTACTCTTTTATTTAAAGATTTTTCACAGATTTTGGCAGATATTGAAATTTGTCATTAAGTGCTTTATTTTGATAAATGTAAACATTGGATCTAAAAAGCTTTAGTAAAAAAAGCAAGAATAAAATTAAAGAAAAAGAAAAAAGTAACCCTCAACTGGGCTTGAACCACTGACCCCTGGAATAAAAGTCTAATGCTGAGATAACTCGGTCATCCGTGCTCATACAATGAGTGATGTATTGTAAACTTTATATAAGCAATCCGTGTAGTGTCACAAAATATAACGACAATAACAGAACTCTCCAAATAATTCAATAGTTTCGTGTTGAAACACTTTATTATTTTCATGTTTTAAATCGTAAAAAGATGCATATAATGGATATTTTAGAGCATTGGAAAAGTTAAGTATTATTGTTTCCTCACAAATATCATAACTGCAACAAAAAATTGTGAATCTGAAACCTTTTTTTTATATTTTGTCAATTTACCAACATATGAAAAGGTCCCTTTAATAAATTATTGTGATGAGAAAATACACTTAATAGACATTTTTTCCAATATTGCAATAATATTCACATGCTTTTACAAGTAGAGTGTGACGATGTTCAGTCATGTTTCATTGATAATTACATGTTTTTGCATGGAAATACCAGTTTTATATTGATTGGGTCAATCCAATTATGTATCATTGTATCTTGATAGGCATAAACAGTTAATTTCATTTTTTTAATTTCGATGCTTGTTTAAGTTAGTGTCCTTCATCTTGGAAATGCAAGCAAACATCAATCAATAAACAAAATAGATCTCTGATGAAAGTTACACAATTTCATGAACTATTACATTGTATATTGTTACAGTCCCATTCCTGGACTAATGCCTGTAACTATTTAAAATGCGTTAAAATCAGATAAAGGAGGACACTTTGGGACTTGTACATTTTCTATTTTCAGTTTTGTATGCACTGCATGAATGCTAATTATTTACTCTGGTGGTTTTTAAACACTTGCTATTTAAGCTGCGCTTAAATGTAAATGAAAATGAATTTCAAACTCCTTATAAGTGTACAATTTTTAATAATTGTATTACATAGCATGTAATTTTATCACCAATATGTTCACCTTCAAATGCAATGGGCAGACATTTAACAGTAAAGCTGTTGTTATTAATTGGTGCATCTCGTTTATTTTGGAATTTAAAAATCGATTGTTTCATGATCAATAAATGATATACATGATATAAGTGACTTGTTAACAGTTTGGTAAAATAACGATTTTCTTAACGATTGCCATAGTTTCAATAAACCATGTGTGCATTATGTTTCAACTATTGTAAAAAACACTCCAGACTAATAAAAATGTTAAGCATGCAGCCTCAATAATGAATAATCATCATTCCAAGTTGGTAAAATAATAAACGTATGTAAGGCATCCCTCGATAATTTAAGTTTCCTTCATACCTACTCTAGCCTTCGAGGCGCATTTGCTTCTGCAGCAAGAGGTCCAAGGATTGGCTTTTTTCTTGCTTTTTTGATTAGTTTAAAGAATATTAAAAACACAATTGATTAGTTTGTAAAAATATTTTATCAGTCTAAAAAAAAATACCTAAATCTGCAAAGTACGTCTCAAGGAACATGTTCATAGATTGGTAATAAGCCATTTTAAAATCAAATTGTAAATAAAAATTCAAAATATTTGTACATACATATAAATAGTATTAAAACAAAAAAATTCTCACTCTTGACACGAAAAATATTAAAAATATTGTTTCATTTTTTTTATTAACATTAATCGGAAAATATATAATAAAGCCTTTATTAAGTTTTTTTTGCGATATTTGGAAAATACATCTTTTATTAACATAGCGTTTATCCACAAACATTTTCCAATTGTCGCTTTATAACACAGGAAGTAATGTACAATTAATAATCATAAAACATTAAGGAAAATAAAAACAACAGTGTATCGGTTGCCCATAGCACTCCCCTGAGTATGGCCAATAGCACTCCTCACAGTATGGCATGGCCACCATGGACAGAGATCAGCCTGAGTATGGTTATGACAGAGATCAGCCTGAGTATTGTAATAACAGAGATCAGCCTGAATATGGTAATGGCAGAGATCAGCCTGTGTATGGTAATGACAGAGATCAACCTGAGTATGGTAATGACAGAGATCAGCCTGAGCATGGCAATGACAGAGATCATCATGAGTATGGTTATAACAGTAATCAGCCTGAGTATTGCACTGACAGAGATCAGCCTGAGTATGGTTAAGACAGAGATAAGCCTGAGTATGGTAATGACAGAGATCAGTCTGAGTATGGCAATGACAGAGATCAGCCTGTGTATGGTAATGGCAGAGCTCAGCCTGTGTATGGTAATGGCAGAGATCAGCCTGTGTATGGTAATGACAGAGATCAACCTGAGTATGGTAATGACAGAGATCAGCCTGAGCATGGCAATGACAGAGATCATCATGAGTATGGTTATAAGAGTAATCAGCCTGAGTATTGCACTGACAGAGATCAGCCTGAGTATGGTAATGACAGTGCTCAGCCTGAGTATGGTAATGGCATAGATCAGCCTGTGTATGGCAATGGCAAAGATCAGCCTGAGCATGGTAATGGAAGAGATCAGCCTGTGTTTGGTAATGGAAGAGATCAGTCCGTGTATGGTAATGACAAAGATCAGCCTATGTATGGTAATGACAGAGATCAGTCTGAGTACTGTAATGGCAGAGATCAGCCTGTGTATGGTAATGACAAAGATCAGTCTGAGTATGGTAATGGCAGAGATCAGCCTGTGTATAGTAATGACAAAGATCAGCCTGGTATGGTAAGGACAGAGATCAGTCTGAGTATTGTAATGGCAGAGATCAGCCTGTGTATGGTAATGACAAAGATCAGCCTGAGTAGGGCAATGGCAGAGATCAGCCTGTGTATGGTTATAACAGAGATCAGCCTGAGTATGGTAATGACAGAGATCAGCCTGATTATGGTAATGGCAGAGATCAGCCTGTGTATGGCAATGGCAGAGATCAACCTGAGTATTGTAATGACAGATCAGCCCGATTATTGTAATGACAAAGATCAGTCTGATTATGGTTATGACAGAGATTGCAATGACAGAGATCAGCCTGAATAAGGCAATGATAGAGATCAGCCTTATTGACTTCTAAATATCATTGCTTTCATAAATAAATTGTCATACCCAATGCAGACAAATACTGTTGCAAATGCAACTGTTTCATTGTTCTTATATAGTATGTACACGCTTGCAATGTTCCAATACAATCTTTTGGAAAAACAAAACACCTACATTTTAAATGAAACGCTTTTCGTGTTGAAAGTTGCAATTCCGCGACATTTTACTGCAACAGCACTGCAGCGCAGATGAAACAGCACCCATGTTTCTGTTCAGTCTGTTTTCCAGTTCTCTGACAAAACCTAAGAAACTGTAGTGTGGGTATCAAGCTACCTGGAATCGCTAGTATATTTGCAATGCCTATACCTCAGTCACAAATAGACACCGATCACCGTCCGATCAGCGGCCGACGTATTTGTCCACTAATTGGGCTGGCGACCGGCCGACGATCGCACGGAAACCGGGTCATACTTAAGTCTAACTTAAAATTTTACCCGTCGTCGGGCCCGGGAAGGAATCGAGTTGAGATCGAAACAAGATCGGACGATCAGCGCACGGGTATCGCCCGGCGATCGCCCGACATCGGATTCATTGAACGTGTATCGGCAAAAGTAAAGGTATTTCCCAGGGGCATATACATCGGCCTGCGACCGTCTGATTGCTGGAGGGCCACCGCACGATGCCCGACGGACGCCAGACGGCGTCGTTATGATACACGTAAAATGAATCCGATGTCGGGCGCACGCCAGGCGATAACCGTTCGTTGATCGTCCGATCTTTTTTCGATCTCAACTCGATTCCTTCCCGGGCCCGATGTCGGGTAAAACAGACTGTGAGATTAAAAATGAATCCGGACACCGCCCGATGCTACAAAATGACCCGATGTCCGTGCGATCATCGACCGGCGCCAGCCCGATGAAATAAAAAAGAAAACGTCGGCCGCAGATCGGATGGTGATCGGTGTCTATTTGTGACTGAGGTTTTGAACTTTGTCACTCATCGGACGGCGGACGGCTCCGACGTGTCCAGTTTTTCCGATGCCTTGAGATCGGACACATCGGCCGGCGACCGGATTATTTGTGACTGAGGCATAAATCACAGGTATACAAGGCATCTATGCACTATGCTATACGATGACATGTATGTAGAATCCGAACTATCGTGTGGTCTCAAGTAAACACGCACTTAAAAGCCAACAACTCTTTCGCTGAGTTCTGAATATCAACTTTTATTGGAAACACATGTATGCACGCTGGGTATGCGGATACTTTGATACCAGATGCACTTCGATACCAGATCACAACAAAAGTCACGCGCGAGAGGTAAGTTCATCAGTTTTTATAAAAGTTATATCATAAAGATAAGTGTTTTAGACAAGGCGAATGGTCGAGTTTATAAATGGTGTATCCTTTTCTATTGGAAAGAAAAAAATCACGGAAGAATGGTAGATTCCCCCCCCCAAAATAGAAAAATCGGTCGGAAAACAGCATAAACTGGATGAACAGTAAACATTCCAACAAAATAAAACAACTTAGAAATATTGCAATAATTTTTTTGATATTCCAGCATGTAGAGTCATCACTGTGCTTCAAATACTGAAATTTTGATAGTATTCAATGAAATATAAACGAATATAGAGCATGTATAAATAGGTGGTACGCATGAAGTTGCGAGAACTTTGATAACCGAGTTTTATCTTCTACCTGAAATGCATTTATGTATATTATGGCTATTCTAACCAAACATTTTGAAGTACGAATAAATTGGCATTGTCAAGCGCGTAATTACATACACATGTAAAATATAACCATATGTTCGTTTTCAAAAATCGTATAACTATTAATTCATATGATTAATATTATAAGTGCAAATTTTAAATAATATTCAAATGCTTATTTCTGAAATGATATATTTCAAGTGACCGAAAATAATTGTCTAAATAATCAACTTGTTTAAGTGGTAAATTGAGATTAAGAAAATTGAAAATACAACGGATCATGTAGATCAACACGACTGTGTTCAATTGAACTTATAGCAGGACTCTAGATAAGGGGAGCAAGGGGTGCAAATACACGTTTGTTCTTCATAAAATCCTTTGTCATTGGTGCTCGTTAGAATCGCATCATGAAAAAACGTTTCCACAGCTTTCGCACATGATAGGGCTATGTTTCACCTCGATGTGTTTTCTTTTTTCGGCGTTAGCTGTATACGCCAGCTTTTCACCTTATCCTGACCTTTGTTAGCGTCCAATAGAATTCAAATAAAACTTCCCGCGGCCAAGTACAGATGAATACACTTCATTGACTGCATTGGCTGATTTGATAATACTACTAGAACATTGGAAACATGTCCGCGTCTTTGTAACACTGTTTTACTGCGTGTTCAGCATGAAACAGTTTTATCTCTAATAAAAAGGGTTAATAGATAGAACAGTTTTACACTCAATCTCGACATCAATACAGTTTGTGCGTGCACCTTTTATTTTCAGAGGATTTTCAGCGCGAGAACGTTGTATACTTAAAGGCCATGTTCTCATATTTAGTACAGACTTCCATATTCCTGTCAACATGTTATATGAAAAAGTATAAATAGCAGTGGAAGCGATGCCTCACTTTAATGTATTGCATTTCAACCCGCGAGGTATAAGGGGTCAGTTCGCGGTTAGTGTGTTTGAATGTCAGAGTTTATATACAGGTCAGACCTTATGTGCTGTTCGGAGTTCGCGGTCAGTAACATAATAGTTATATAATAAAGACGCTATAGCGTGAACTAGGTGAACTGGAATTTTCTTTACCACTAGAAAGATGTGAAATAAAGATATCCAGTGATATTTTTTATGGCATGTCAATAATAGATTCTTAATGTGTTTTTAACAATACCATGATACATATTATTTTTAATTAATTAACAAGAATTATTCCATCATATTTACTAATGTATTATTGCAGCATATTGACTAATGTATTAAGTATGAGCGCGATGATTCTCGATACTGTTAATAATCGAATCAAATACACGTAGCAATGCCCGATAAACCACTCAAACAGGTTTGTTCGAAGAACGCGCGCATACATATTTAAAATATGTACGGAGACTTCGCGTGTGGCCGGTTGACTTTGGTTTTCTGTTTTATATCTATAGGTTTATGACCAGCAATATGTAATAATGTAAAATAAGCCGCGAAAACTCCGCGTAACATCCCGTACTGCGTTTGATGCAGCTAAAAACTGCACAGAAAAAGATATTAGCTATCCTTGATCTCATTCATTTAAATCTTTACCTTCCATTAACTCCAACCACAATCAACGCCGTATATCTTTTTTAAAGATATTTATTGTTCCTCCTCAGTCTTAAAGAACTGAGTGCACACTGAGCACTTTATGCATCCATCCTCGCGTGTCTTTAAATGGCGCTTCAAGTTGGCTTTCCTAGCATAACTGGCCTCACAAATTCCACACGAGAACCGCTCGCTAGCAGACAACTCCTCTTCTAAACTAATGTCTAACAACGGGCCGTCGGCGGCATTCATTAACTCCGATTCGCTCATCCTGAAATACATTTGTGTATATCGAGGGGTTAGAGCCAGAACGTAATAACGTAATCCATTTTTCAAATAGTGGAGAAAAACGCAAAAGAAGGTTTGACTAACTAAAACTTTTATTTGAATATGAATATTAGCATAATATTATGTTACAATATTAGGTAAAAGTATTGTTATGACATTATAAACATATCTTAGAATTGCATACAATATTTAATGCTTTTGTATTCAAAATAATACTTACTTCATTATGGCATAAAGGTAAAACATATATATTTTCTATGTGCCAATGTCTTAATTGCACTTGGTGCTACTTAGCATCAGAATAGTACCCTGCTTTTCCTATGTCATACAGGTCTAAGTTCCCTTAAGGCAAAACAGCCCTTTGCCATGCATCTATTTTGAGAGACTGAACGAAACATGTGCACTTAGCACAAGTTCATATTAATATTCATAATACGAGATATTATTATACAGAAGTACATCATTATTTCCTTTTGCATTCTAGATTTTAACAGGACATACACAGGTAACAATACATATATTTCAATCAGTATGGACTTTTTTGTCTCCAACCTTCACAATGGAAGAAAGTCAAGATTCAGATTTTCTATTCCACATTTGAATCTTCACTTTCTTCCACTGTATCTGGTTCTGGAAGACTGTCCCTAGTTGTCTTATCAGATGGAACATCCTTGAAATACTGGTCATATTCTGTAGGAATTATTCATCAGAGCAAAGTGATAGCAGGTATTTTTTCTTTGCTACTGTAATTGGAAGTTTGGCATCATACAAGGTTTTAAGTCACAATTTATAGAAGGTCCTTTCCTTGAGGACTTAAGTTGCACACACTGAAAACTGGTGTCATCAAAACTGCTCTTAAAAAACACACGCCCCGGATAACTTTTTTGCAGTTTTATACATGTTATTTTTGTCCATAAAACGTTTTGTCCACTTACATTTACAACGTTTAACGGTAGAACATATTTGGCTACATGCTTGATATCTAAAAAGTCATACTATTTCATCGGCACTACAACATACGGATTTCTTTTTCGTGCAACCTTCACAATTGTTTCTCACTGGCTTGGTACATATACCGATGTAAGTTTCTTTGCGCGTTCTATCAAAGCATTTACACTATCACAACTCCATCTGGGTATGTCCACTTTCTAAAAACTTTTGTTCAATAGTGTCTCTATGTTTTTACATTTCTCTTAAGCATGCATCAATGCAACAGTAACAACCCTATTTCGATTTTGACCACAACAACAGTCAGAATAAAAACAGACATTCTCTACTGTGATAGGAAGATATTTCATGTAAGTCAAAAGACAAGTTCCCTCTTCACAAGAGCCCCGTTTTCCTTCAGTTTCATTCCACAAAAACCATGTCGAACTTGCGTTTTGCAAATAATACATGTAAAAGGAAAAAACTGTAACAATTGAGCTTTCTTTTATAATAAACTTTACTCACAAGAGAACTTGGAATCGGTAAAACAACCTCTAGATCAAATGTTGCAACATGGTATGACTTGTCTTGTTTTGCACGAGACTTATCCAACTTCTTTTCATCTCTAGCTCTGTTTTTTCTTTTGATATGGTATTCAAAAGCAATTTTCAAATCGGTGGTTAGCTCGCCCGCTATCTCCTTATTTCTATACACAGCGCACGTCTGAAACTGGTCCTTCTCGGTTATATGGAATGAATAGTTAAACTCCTCACAGAAATTTGTACGATACATTGAACTTGATATGTTTTGCCTGCCCGTTTCTTTACAGTTTTCTTTGTATAATTAATACAATTTACTAATATTTAAAACAGATCGTAGAAAACGCCTTTTAGTGTCTTGGCGTGTGTAATGTGCTTCTACAGTAGGAAATGATTCTATATGATTACGAACATCTTCTTTGATTGCATCTGGGGTTTTGTTATGGGGAGTATGCTTTCCACGCCTGTCAAAGGAAGCAAATGTTCCTGAAGATAGTGATTTCAGTGCTGTATCTATCATTCTGCCACCAATAGCTAACGTCTTCTGGAAGAAAGCTTTGCAAACACATTTCGTATCTAAGTGATATACTCTGGAAATAGCTCTGCGCTTTGATGAGTGTGTTCTTACACAACTCGGCACATCCCCCGTTAATGGCAATTGTAAAATATTGAAAACAATCCCTGAATTATGTGAATATGAATGAGGTTGGATTAACATATATCCCGATCAGACTATAATATTTAATACATTGTATACCCATTGTCTGGTATAAAAAAAATAGTAACATAGGTTTTAACTCAATTCCTCATGCATAATACTAGTATGGCTACTTTGTTAAAAATTATTATAATGTGTGTATTATAAACTGGTAGGAGGGAAACTTTTGTTCTCCATTTGATGTGCGTGAACTACATTTTGAACTTGAGTAAAATACCTCCTTGTTATACCATTGGACCCTAACATGTTGACTGATTGTATTTATAAATGTAGCATTATTTGTGTTAAATTATATTTGTATGTTTCTTATTGGCTTTTGTGGTAATGTCCTTCATTAAAACATAAAAAACCCTATGTGGTAACAGTGATACATGCGTATTAATGTATAACACCCTGATGTGCGTGATGCTATTCGAGACTTAAGGTAGACGTAACTATTACTCTAAGAGAGATTGGCAGGATGTCACATGCTGAGAAACATGCTGATAATCATTCATTGCTTAAACAAGTGATCTACGTAAATTGATGCGGGGTGTTACAAAAAAAGATTATAATCATAGATAATGTTCTAAGTTCATGATGTCCTTCCGGAACAGTGCCTGCATTATGTCGAGACCCATAGTGTGTCCCACCACTCCTACCTAATTTAATTACTAGACTCATGAAAGTTGAAACGAATTTTAAATTAAAGCTTCAGTTTCGAGCTACATATGTATTTAGGTTTTACTGAAAGTTATTCAATTTTGGTGTGGTCTTATGCTGTGGGAAAGGGGGGGGGGGGCGGATTGCCCAGAGGAAACCCACCTGTCCGTTATAGTGACCACCTACCAAACTCACGTGCCCTGGGAATGGGGATTGAACCCCGGTTGCAGAAGTGAGAAGTGCATGTACCAACCACTGCGCTAACCGTAACCGGACAACCTTGTAGATAATGAATTAACATAAACCTATTTAAATTGAGATTTTGAAAATCATGTCAATGCCTTTGCTGCATAATACAACTTAATCTGGTCAACGTGTTTGCTGCATAAAACAATTAAACCAGGTCAATGTGTTCGTTGCACAATAAAACTAAGTCAGGTCAATGTGTTTGCTGCATAATACAACTAAACCAGGTCAATTTGTTCGCTGCGTTAAACAACTAAATCACGTAAATGTGTTCGCTGCATAAAATAGCTAAATCACATGAATATGATTTCTGCATATTACAACCAAATCAGGTCAATGTGTTCACTGCATAATGCAAATAAATCAGGTCAATATGTTCGCTGCATAATACAACAATCAGGTAAATATGTTCACTGCATAATGCAACTAAATCAGGTAAATGTGTTCACCGCATAATTCAACTAAATCGTGTCAAATTGTGTTTGCTGCATAATGCAACAATAAGGTCAATGTGTTCACTACATAATACAATCAGATCAATGTGTTCGCTGCATAATGCAACAAACAGGTCAATGTTTTCACTGCATTACGAAACAAACAGGTCAATGTGTTCGCTGCATATTGCAACAAACAGGACAATGTGTTCGCTGCATAATACAACTAAATCAGATCAATGTGTTTGCTGCATAATGCAATAATCGGGTTAATGTGTTCACTGCATAAAGCAACAAAATCAGTTTAATGTGTTTGGTGCATAATACAACAATCAGAACAAATTGTTTTCGCTGCATAATGCAATGTTCATGTCTATGTGCATAATATGTTCAATATGTTCACTGCATAATACAACAATCAGGCCAATGTGTTCACTGCATAATGCAACAAACATGTCAATGTGTTCAGTGCATAATACAACAATCAGGTCAATGTGTTTACTGTATAATGCATAAAACAGGTTAATGTGTTCACTACATAATACAACAATCAGGTCAATGTGTTGTTTTTCATTAAACAACTAAATCACTTGAATGTAAATTCTGCATAATTAAACACTCACTTCAATCTGTTTGAAGCAAAATGCAACTAAATCAGGTCAATGTATTCGCTGCATAATACTTCTAAATCAGGTCAATATGATCATTGCATAACACAACTAAATCAGGTGAATGTGTTTGCTTCATAATGCAACATTCAGGTCAATGCGTTGGCTGCAAAATGCAACGAAATCAGGTCAATATGTTTGCTGCATAATACAAAAATCAGATAAATGTGTTCGCTGCGTAATGCAATCAGGTTAATGTGTTGGCTGCATAATACAAAAATCAGGTCAATGTGTTATCTGTATAATGCAACACTGAGGTAAATGTGCTCACTGCTTTATACAACAATCAGGTCAGTGTCTTCTCTGCATAATAAAACTAAATCATGGCCATTTATACCTTGACAAAGAAATAAGTTTTTACAGTGATGTCAGCATTTGATTTTTCGTTCATTTGCTCTTCTTATTGATATCAGAGTTTTTCAAATTGCAGCGTTTTATCTTCCTCTGATATTGCAGGGCATAGACCTAATTTTAGTAAAAGAATACATGCCATTTACCCACAATCTATTTCATTACATTTCTATTTGATTTATTGGTTTTTTAATAACAAAAAAAATACATCTGGAGCAGTTAGGCAAAACTTCCGTGTCACACAAATATAAACAATCAATAGGAAACATCCTTAAGGGTATGGCATTTTAAAAAAGTGCTATGTTGCAGATAATATTATAACATGTATATTGCCTTTCTAAGTTTTGCGTGTCAGCATGATCGTGGCAGTCCAACTAGTGTTTTCCGGTCAAAATTAGCAATGTTTGTATGAATCCGGAGCGAAATGTACATAGGACAATTTGTTAGTGACTATCTGATATATCTGTTAAGTTTCAACTCTTATCGTGTTTAATTTGGTTGTTATTGTATCTATGAACTATGATGTACATAATAGCAATACTTAACTATCGGTCCTTCACGGTAAACATTTAAGTATGCCCTTTCGTTTACCAGATCTGCTTGCCGCTCCTCACAAGTAGTTATTTCCGTTGATCTTGATTGGAACACCAAATTGTATGTTGTACTTACAGTAATATATTAAAAGTAGACCCAATCCGAAAATTCCATAGAATATTAATTATGTTTCCTACAAAGCTTTCATACTTGCATGGATGTTGTCCTTGAACACTATCAACACACCCACTCTAACCTTACTTCATGTTGCTGTTGACGCTGACCTACATTCGGCTCAGACTAATGCAGAGTCCAATCTCTTGTTTAACCCTTTTCCACTTAGATACATATTTGTACACATTTGTAGTCTCTTACAATATAATATTTAATTAAATTCCTATCTAACAAGATGCAAGTTGTAAAGGCCTCATTTTCAACCCTTAGATACAGTCTGCGAGTTACTCGCAGTGTTAGAGTTAGAACGGTATTTTAGAACTTTTCTTTTTTCGTCAATCTCGTTGTGTGCCCCTTCAAGGCTAGTGACTAAGTACTGACTTTACAATACTGATCTATACATCGTATCTTTAAATCTGTTTCTTTTGCACAGTATGCTGTCTCATCATGTGTTTTTAAAAGTCCTTTTTTAGACAGAATTTCACTACCAACACCCTACCAGCTCACATGGAAATATGTATAATAGGTGCCCAATATACATAATTATGTATCTTTATCAAGACATGGCCGTGGGGAAAGATTCGTGCTTAATATCATTCAACATGTATTTCTATGAAGTCAGTCAAGAGCCACTTATTCAGAAAACGGATGCAATTTTTATTAATTGCTATTTCCAGCCATCCACTATTTAAGTGCTCACAGTCAACAAGGGTGTGTGTTTTACTTGTTGTTTTACTGTAGCTGTCTTATCCAGAGGTTTTGACCTAGATTCCTTTCCATACTTGTATGCAGCGAGAAAATTGATGGCAGATATAATTGCGCACATGTTCATGTTTTTTGTATGTTCATGCTATTTGCATCTTCTTCCCATGTCAACATATGTAGATTTCACGCAAACAATCTGCCTTCCATGTAAACTTAAGTAGATTTTACGCAAACAATTGAAGGCCACAATTTACTGTACATGAAATATTAATGCTAGAAATTGTTTAATCTATAAAAAACATTTTAGTTGGCAATTTTGTTATGCTCTCTTCCAAAAACACTTTTAATAATTTTACATTCAGACTGGAGGAGGATGAATGGTAGATTGTTCTCAAGTGGTTCAATTCAGAGTCATGAATGCATACTTCAACCACTAGTTAATAACTAGAAGTGTTCTCCTCAGCAAGGAAGATTTTATTCATAATGAGAAATGTTTAATTGAAACTTAAAGTGATTTTTGAAAGACACACTCAACTTAACAATACCATCATTGTGATTATATTTTTGGAAAAAGTATTTTGAGTATGAAAACCCACCAATGGTTAAAGAGGTTTGTTTTTAGAACATTCAGTTCGTACACTTTTTATACAATTTTAAGCAAGCTCCACAAGATACTTTGCAAATTATTTGTAATTGACTGACATGTATAGTTTAATCATATAGAATACATACATGTGCTGTGTTATCTCCTAGATCATCTATGGCAGTATAGTACTTGCATATTTCTGCATATAAATTTTTTATCATTTGTTTTCAATGGTTTTTATACCTCAATATAAGCAATAATTTCCTTTTGCCTTATTAAAATGGCATGAGCAAACATTTTGGTTCAAAAGTATAAAGTGGATTTTAACAAGTTTACAATTCCACTACAATTTACAGAATCATTTTTAACTTTGCTTTAATTAATTATCATTCTTCCACCACCCTTACCCATTTTATGTAGACAGAGTTAGAAATTAAAGGTTATTTTGCGACAAATCATGTGATTATACTGCAATACATTATGGAGTTATTCTGCTATCAAAATGTAAATGTTGTAGGACTTTTTTCCTTCTTTGCGTGTGGCCTGGGTCAGCCATCTCACAGTTTTGATGCAAACATTTCACAAATCTAATATATCCACACTATTTTACATAACCAGCCTCTGTAAATTGTTTGACATTTAACAGACATTTTATATTCAAAAGTACAATTCATCCGTCTGTCTGTCACAAACTTTTTAGAGCTATATCTCAGAAACTATTTAAGTTTATTAACATGAAACTTCATAGGTGTCTATATATATATCAATGAGGAGAAGGGGGATATTAATTCAACGAATTTGCTTGTTGTTAAGGAATTACAAGTATGAAACTGGTGAAACCAGTGTTGTAACGTAAGTTCGGCTAAAAAACCACACCAGTGCATTTGGCCGTCAGTAAATTTTATAGTAAAACTTGAGATCCTTTGTTTAAAAAGTCAGCATGGGGATCCAGATTTGTTTTAATGAGGAGTCACTTTAAAGATATCACAGTAAGATTTAAGCATGCACTTTTACAACGGATATACCTTGAATCAGAAAGATCATGTGACGAAAGTGAAAACACTTGAGTAATGTAGTACTGGCAGAGAGCGAGGCAAGGGCAGCAATTTGGAGTAGATTTTCGTATTCTTATCCGTTTATATGTTTAAATATTCTTTAAGATTGATTTTTTTTCCAAATAGATTAAATTGCATTTTCATGAAATGCATTTTAAATTCAAATATAGTTAATATGTATGATTTATAGGAAATCCTATGCGCATTTGACATGGCACAATTGTTATTGACACAGGTTTTAAACTTGGAAAAATTATATGGCTTACATTTCTCACATGAGAACTAAAATTCAATGTATAACTAATGTGTCTAGCCACACATCAGAAATCTCATAAACAAACATTTTAATGTTTGTCAAAAGTATTGACTATGGATCATTGAAGATACAGTTAAACCTGTCAGAATTTAGTTGCTCATATGATGTATGATTTTATTTTTCGAATGCAAAAGTGTCCAGCCAATGAAAATATTTTACTATACCTATGCATAAAAAATCATCATTTTATAATTTCTACAAGTATGTGAATATTGTTGGTAAAATTTTGAGGAGTTTGTGACTAAATTTCTCACAATTTTGAAATTTGTGGGATTTTTTTTTCAAATAAATTGAGCGTCTTACTTTTACTTCACAAAAAAGGAAAGAGAGCCCTCTGTTGTCATGGTAATTCAAGAAATTCCCAGATGTTCAGTTCAGTAAAATGTGCCTCCTTAAATATGTGATATAGGAGACGTTTGACAAACATATCATTTCTGCATTCGGCCCAGTGAAACCACATTTAAGTAGTAAAATGTTCATACATAAGTTACCACACCTGTTTACCTGGTATACATTTTGCATGATTAGCTAAATATTTTTATTGAATGTAATTTCCTCAAATAATCTTAATGAACCTGACAAAAGTTATTATAATTTAAGTGTGTTGTCGTCATGAAAACACATGTATGTATTTTTTTGTGGAAAAAGGGCATATTATGTATAAACAATCATGTTAGATTTAAAATTATATATAGCTTACGTTGTTTGTTAAGGTAATAACCAACGGTTTGTTATTCTGATGCTTGTTATTAATTCCTATTTATCGGAACTCCAAACCGTTGGCGATTACCTCACGAAGACAATTATTAATTCGCTTCTAATCAACTCATGTCCATTTTGTCTGGGTAAATCAACAAAACATGCAAAGTTTAATACTTTCATGCCATCAAAGTCGGGACCTACAAGGATTTCATTACAGTTCATGACACCGAAAGCAAACTCCGATTTTCGGTTAAGGCCAAATAAAATATAAAAGTAAAAATGTTTATCTCGACAATATTTAAATCAAAGTAAAATTTGGGCCAATTGGTATCAAAAACCTGGTCAACAGGTTAAAGGTTACGCTAAAGAACCTACCCTTATGACTAAATGTTGATCACATTTGGTAAGAATTTGTATCATCACAATATCACAACAAAGATGAAATCTAAGTAAAGTGTATTCAAAACTTAGGTTACCATGTCAAGTATAATAAAAAGCTTATGAACACTATAAATGCTTTGATGTTTTAACTTAGTCAAATGAAATATAGCCTGAATGGTTTAGGGTCGCATGGGTTATATAGATTTTATAAATATCAACATAATATTCAACACCAGCGCATTCAAAATGCAATGCCAATAGGTTTCATATTATATATATATTGACTAAAATCCTTGTTAATTATGATCCTGGAGTCTTTACATTCCGCACTCCAGGGACAACATGCTTTTAAACACATCCTTAGACCAAAAACTACTTATAACTTATTATATTCTGAACCGCATTGTCACTTAGGTTATGTAAATTGATGCCTATGTTGTAAATGCATAGTGATTCTCTACAGCAGTTGGTTTAAATGTGAACGCAGTGGTAAAAGCTGGTCACAAAACGAGGTTCACATAATTTGTATAACAAAATTAAGAGATTTACCGAGACTTACCTAAGTTGAAGGTTGATCACAATTTTATCGACTGCATACTGTTAAATCTTCTGTGCTTTAGTATTTGCCTTGCATCTTGTATTTTGGTCCTCTACTAAGAGTAAGCTAAGGCCAGCAGTTTTTTATTATCTGTTTTACGGAAGCGACCGACCCTATTTTTCGACAAATACAAATAAAAATAAAAGTCACTTTCTTTTTTTTTATTTACATTTCCAACGCCGACCTAGTATTTTATCCAAAACTAGAAAAAAAATTACGCAGATTTCCGAAAGTGTTGTTCAAAATTTGTTTATAATACGGGTTGTTTCGTTGTGCCAATTCGACTTGTAAAGCGTCAGCGATTTTCATTGGCTATTGCAGCCAATACCACACGCTATTAGCCAATCGGTGAGTATTTAACAAATGATTTTCATATTGCATTTCCGAAATGGCAGACATTAACATCAACGAGACAAATGTAGCATATTTTCAAATCACATTAATTAAAAACGGAGCTGAAAACAATTTCAATTAGAAAAGATAATCTTCAGAACACCATTGTTGACATCTTGCCCATATTATGTGATACGAAATTCAAAATAATAATGAGTTTTTGCAGATTATGCAGAGGTGTCACCATCGATAACTTTCTGTGTGTTAAAAAGTTTGGGGAGGATTTTAATTAAATATGTGTATTTATTAAAATGCATATCCTGTAATATTTTTATAGATAAAAAACAACATCCCGAAAATGTCCAAGAAGTACTACTTTACGTTTTTTTATAATGAACATGAGGACTGAACCACAGGTACTTGCAATAATCCCATTCCCCACCCACCCATATATATTCTTTGTTTAGAAAAAAAGTATGCAACACAGCTTCTGAAGAAAATATCATTGGGTCCCGATGTAAGTATGTCCGTCAAAGTCACAAGAAAGTTTTATTTAATTTTCTTGACAATATTTTTCAAAAATGAGTTATTATTTAGCCGAAATATGATGTTCTATCAACTGCAAATGATGTTTTCATACTGCAAGATTTGTACTGCAAGGAATGCAAATAAATTTATCACACCTCAGGCTCTGTTGATAAATGAGCTCAGGGCCCTCGTTTGGCCGTTTTTGGGGCCGAAATTTGGGGCCATAAATATTAAATGTATATTTATGTAAATTACATTAGAATAGAGCAACATTAAGTGTTGAATGATTGGTGATAAGATCTTGTAAAATTCCCCTCTTCGCCGAAAACGACGTGAAATTCCCCCCTCTAAGGGCCCCGGCCCCAATCCCCCAAAGTGTAGCAAGGGCCCTGGTGCTCAATCGGCTCTATGTATTTGTTCCAAGGGTTATTATTATCTTCACGTTTATATAGCTCTCTCTGTTTATTATATATCCAAAACATGTTATTGCTGTTTCTCCTTAAAATAATACAGACAACACATTCCATAGAAATTTTCATTTGAACTTAAACTGTGAAAAAGAGAGGAACAAAATAATATGTGCAAAAGTTTACACTATTTTATTCTGACAATACTGTGAGTCTTTTACGAATTTTTTAAAATAAAATACTATTTTAAAATATACAATTACATAATTCAAAAGTTGTGTTCTATATATAATTAATCTTGCGAGTAAGTTATATACAGTCAGCAGAGTAATTCTACTAGAACAATTTAAATCCTTGCTACATGTGCTATTTAATTCTTTATACGGCTTCACTTAAGAAAATGTTCAATGAAATAAATCTAGGTTTCTAGGTATATTG
This sequence comes from Dreissena polymorpha, assembly GCF_020536995.1. Classification (NCBI taxonomy): domain Eukaryota; kingdom Metazoa; phylum Mollusca; class Bivalvia; order Myida; family Dreissenidae; genus Dreissena; species Dreissena polymorpha. Next base: position 132,191,589 of record NC_068355.1, on the reverse strand, counting down.
TGTCTTTTACCTCAATATTTTGTTGGGGCTAATGTGAAGCCAATGGACATGATACAAAACCTACGAAGATAACCGCCATACAATGTCACATTCAAAATAAATATCACCTAACCCATGCGTTTTGAGAGAATAATATGGTTTAACTCTTTATTATATAAGTAAATATTACGCATGCGAAACAAGAACGGGTTATTTTTTAACTCCAAATGTATGATTTGATCACACCTAGAAGAAAAAAACACTAACATGTTACACACCAAATATTGAACCCCTGACCCTTGCGGTGTCTGTGTTGTTAGGGATTATCAAAGACATTAATCTATATAAATCAGTTGATCCCTGAAGAGCAAACAGTTTTGACCACGGAGACATGCTTTGAGGAAACTTAGCAAAGAACCATTATATGGTTGGCATGCAACGCAACAAACCAAAGGGCCTTGCGGTTTCAGAGAATGATTATATTATTTATATTTATAAGCAAAACAGTAACCCCTAGGGAGGGCAAATTTTCTGCATGATTTGAACAAACTTCAAAGAGAACCTCATAACGATGTTACACACCAAATATTGTAGTCATGCCTCTTGTGTTCACTTTACATATATAAACACTATAACTCTCTTTGAATATAAAATGAAATGCAGCACATATTTTTATAAGTCTATAACTCACGGTTTCTTAAATAAAATATTCACATTTTATGTACTAGAACTTTCACTGCACAAAGTTTGGATCAAGATCAATTCAAGCGCAGTCTGATCAGGATCCAAAGTGTTCGCTTAACATCTTTAGAAGTACTGACTGAATGACAATTATGTTGAACAGTTTGGATCCTGATCAGACTGCTCTTTTGGAGCCAAAATGGTCGCAATCGCCCTAAGGTCCGATTTCCTCTTATGTGGCTCATTTTTTCTCATGATTGATACAAATTATCATGATATAAAGCAAGTCTGTTGTATATTAAATAGTACTTTTTAGTGTGCATATTCCTTCCATGGATGGAAGTTACAAAGTTGGTTGTTATTTAAAGCTTTTTAACAATTTAAAAAGTTTTCAACTCTTTTTTATTTAAGTCAAATGCATGCTATATTTGTTATAAACATACATATGATTAACACTCAATAAAAGTTTAACGATCACTATAATACACTACACACCTGGCGTGGTTAATGGTCTCTATTGAAGCAATATAGTATAATACATGCGAAAGGTGCTTTTACATATAAATATATATAAAATATGTTTATTATTATAAAAAGCTTTTACAACAGTGTAATAAGATATACAAAACACTTAAAGGTTAATGCAAGTATACATAAGGTTAAATTGGCTTAATTTTAAATTTTCAAAAATAAAATAAATAATCAGTTTAGACAGTTTTTTTTTTTGGTGCTCACTTTTCATGATTTTATTTTTATTTATCCCCACCGACTCATTTTTTTGAAAAATTTCCCGTAAAACAAATAAAATAAAAATGCTGGCCTAACGTGGTTATTGGCTTCTCTTTGTGTTGTCTACAATCAGCTTCAAATCTCCACTTCAACCACTGGGAAGATTCGAACAAACCTTCACATAAATGATCAATGGGTGATCCTCTATCAAAGTTGTTCAAAACGTTCCAGTAAGATGCATGTATTGATCATCAGTAGTACGGTGGCATGTAGGTGACATTCACTCCTTTTTGTTAATCACTCCTCTTGTTTTACAATGCATTCCTCTTTTTTCTTTCTCGTTCCAATTACATACTTACTTGAGAGAACGACCTACTAACTCGAACTCGAGGGAACAGTCAGCTAAGTCGAGTGAACGATATAGAAAAAATCAGGAGTGCACAACTAAATGAAAGAGGCGTGCAATCAAAAAAGAGCGGTGCCGTAAATATATGAGGGGTGCATTAAACAAAAGAAGAGAGCATTTTAACTATCTCAAGGGAACGACTTACCTTCTCGTGGGAACGAGTAAGCTATGTTGTGGGACAACTTACTAAGTTAAGGGAATGATCGATATAGAAAAAAAGAGTGCAAAACTAAATAAAAGAAGAGTGCAACGAAACAAAGAGCGGTGCACTAAAGTGTTTTATGCACTTCTCCTTTATGTAATTCACTGTTCTTTTTTCATTGCACTCTTCATTTATTTAGTTTGCACTACTCGTTTTTGTATCTCGTTCTCTCGACTTAATAAATCATTCCCACGACATAGTTAACGCGTTCCCTCTAGTTAGTATGTCGTGGGAACGAGATAGAAAAAAGAGGAGTGCCGTTTATAAAAAAGAGGAGTAAATGTCATCTCTATGCCACTGTACATCTAAATATGAATGCAAACATGTCTGTATAAATTTAGTTTATTCTCAATCATTTAATATTAACTAGTTATATTTGTTTCATAATAAATTTAAGCATATTGATATATTTAACTTTGCTTTGAATAATTGTTCATTGTTTTTTTTACTCTGCCTCTTCTAACCATGTTAAGGATGGCCCACACCTTGCCCCTGTACTGACCTGTGGGTCATTTTTATTGTCATATGGGCTGGGATGGCCATGGAAGGAAGAAAGTGTAAGATTTTGTAGGGACTTGTTCACATATTTTGTGAGAAGGTTGACTGACATAAGTCAGTTATATAACTAAAAGAAATTAATACAGCAACAAATTTAAATTAAACAAAAACAGACATATACCGGTAACTAGAAATTATACAAATATATAGCAGTACATATTGTATGGTATGATAATATGCTTTTACTGTTTTTTAATCTGTATATTATTTTAAGTTGTCATGTTTTAATAGACATGCGTATCTTTGTTTAATATTTATTTTATGTCATTTCATAAACTGTATTATTTCCGTGTGAAACCGAGACTGTACGATTTTGTCAAATATTTATGAATTTATATAAAACGTGTAAAAGCTTATTATATATATATTTCAATATAAATTAAATAAAAGTTAAGAAGGACATGTGTCGAAAAATGCGAAATAAGCCGATATTTAATTCTGAATTCGTCAATGTCTGCACAGTTGAATTCGCTAGCATGTATATCATGCATGTACGATGTGAATCTAAATTTTGTTTTACGGATCATTTGAATTTACTGCAACCATATCTATTCATACGACACAGGAACACTTACTCCGAACCTAATAAAAAAATGAATGCTTCGGTTATTGTAGGAAAATATTTACGAAATATATTCGTCACAATCGGCTCGGGGCGCTTATTTGTCTTTGCTGCATTTTATGAAATTCGTCTTCAATGTATATTTTTTCTTGCCTATTTTGCGTTATTGTAACATATTTTAATCAATATATTACAATTTAACACATACACAACTCGCATAGTCTCGCTTTAATAATATTTGTTAAAATAAATTGCGAACTTTTTCCATCTTAATCTGTAAAGAAAATGACACTAACACAGGGCATCAACAAGAACGATCAAGAACGTATCCTTTAAATATTCCTCAATCTGTGTCAGTTTGCAACATGTATGGGGAAAAATTGTTGCCTTGTTTTACTGATAAGGGATTTGATTACAGAACATGAATATATCTTTAAACACTTTCTATAAAATACGTGTTCGTCATTTTCAGTAAAAAAATTGACTGCATAATGTTACATCAAATACTGCCAAGAGAAAAAAGTCAGTTGAGGAAGCCAAGAAATCATGCGAGAATTTCTAGCTGCTTACCTACTCTGGAATGTATGGGTTTAGTTTTAACCTACGCCTTATACATTTTAATTTGAGTAAAGATTTATGTTATTCAAATAAAAATTGGTTTGCTATATTCTCAAATCTTTTTTCTAAAAATAAGGGATGTAGGTGACACTTGTTCGTAATTTCATTTCATCGTTCCTCAAAAGGTTGTAACTCTGTTGCTCTGGTCTCTTCCCTACCATTGAGTAATTAAATGATAATTAAAATGAATGCGTTTTGGTTTCCTTTTATTATTGTTTAATTTGAGTTGCTATGCTATGAGGTTAAGTTTTCTTCACACTTATATGTATCATGAATATTGCTGGACCAAGTGTGAGGTTGACCGTTCCAAGGCGGTGACCCAAGTTTTATTCTTATATAAGTTTATTTTGTTGTGTATTGTGCTGTGTTGTACTATTTGGCAATTGGTCACTTGCCTTAAATTAATGACCAACTAATTGCATGTCACTAACATGCAATACGTCTCCAGCACCTGGAGTTTCACTTCTTTATTTTCAATGAAAAATTTAAAGATATTATGTTATTCACTACAGTAAACATATAAGAACAATGATATGAACAAATATTCTATGTCTTCAGAATATCCAAAAACATGTGTTTATCATAAATCATTAGAAATAATTTTTTTTCATAACGATGCCACACTATGACAAGTTTTGTCCACCAGTTTATACTTTTAATCATAAAGGTTGACGTCATACTGTGGATTCACTTATTTTAAGGAGGTCTCATTTTCGCACACCTACCATTTCTCCAATTTATGATCACTGGAATATTTACCAATAAGGTTTTCCGCATTCTTCACGTTAAAAGTGAAACGTCGAATCAGATCAGTCGTAACACCCAATGCCGTTATGTTTGAACATAAACGTTCTACTGACGTTGATATGAACTCTTTGTAAAAATATAAGTACAACTTTTGCATGTTAAACTTTTATTTGAAAATACGTTAATAGATGCACAACTTTAATATGCTTTTTCAAACTTTCAATGTGTAATGAACGGCTTGAATGATATAACCATAAAAGTATACATCTGCAATAAAGCCTGTCTATAGTGAACATATCAAATGGCACTGAAGTCAGAGAGACATATACCTGTAATACAAGTATACAATTAATTACTAAATCTAAAAAAGATAAGCATTAATTTCTTCCTGCCTTTCAAGTCCAAATTTGAAACATTTTAGTATTTTAATTATAATAGACATCTTTTTACACACAATGTAAAGGTATTGTATATACCTAAAAATCTTTCCTTTTACTGAAAATGTAGTTTTCTTTGAAAACATCTTCTTTCTATAAGAAAGAACTTTCAATGAGAAAGGTGTTGAAACAATTATATTATTTTACCATGTTAGTGGAAGAACAGTGTCTTTATCAACATAAACACCGATAAAGTCATATTTCTCTCTATCTAATTACCCATTAGCACAATTGTTTGTGTTTCCTGTTGATATTAACCAGATACAGTAATTCCTTTACAAGGTAAGGGCTTCATATTTTATTTTTTACCTTGAATAAGGGGCACAACTGGCTTATGTTAAAATGATTTGAGTGCACTTAAATCCTTTTGGCACATGTATAACCTCTCAATATATATGAAAACATATTGTGCCAAAAAGACTTAAGTGCTATTAAAGCTTTCTTGCAGCATTGCACTCTGGATCAGCAGACGATTTATTTCATAAATCAATCTCTGGGTTAATAGTCGCCATCTTTCGAACTACTTTCAAAAGTACAACAACAACAATAACAGTAGAAGACAATTTTAATTGCGAAAAGTTGAAAAATTAAGTACATGTGTCACGGTTGTTGCGTTGAATAGTGTTATTTTCAACTGTGTACGAAGCATGTGAACTGGTAGTGGAATAACCGAATTGTTGGTGGAAATGGAATTTAGAAATATATCTAATAATTCATCATTTTTCATGTCATGATCGTGTAGAATTATCATCAGCATCATTTCTGTGGAACATTGCAATATTCAAAATACAAGTGTTTCATAGCTATGGTGCTTTTGACATAGTTCACTAACCATCAAGACTGAAATGATTCATGCACACAGGTAAAGTAAATAATTGAATTTGTGCAGAATGTTTATTTTTTACAAACTATTATTTAATTTAACCAATTTATTTTAGATAGATTGCACTGAAACTCAAAGTCTAAAGCTTAGTAAGACACTTAAGCCAGTTTTCTGAGAAGAAACAATACTTGTTCAGAGTATAGCAGGCTCATGCGGCCTCTGGTTTATTTATTTGGCCTCGTCCTTTAACCTGGGGGTGTTTAGCCCCCATATCAACAAGGCTTTCTCGACCCTATATGTACTTATTCATATTGTTTAAAGATTTTGAGAACCCTCGCTCAGTGCCAGTGGGGATAAAACAGGGACCTTATAGCTAGATGAATGCATCAAATATGCCAGCAACACTTTATAATCAATAACTTTATAATTGATTAATCTGTTCTTTTAACTACATTACTATTTTACCAAAACAATGTGAAACACATTTTTATGCTCCCAAAGGAGGGCATATATTGATCGCACTGTCCGTCTGTCTATCCGTCACACTTTGCATTTAGGTTTCGAAAAAATGCTCATAACTTCTATGTCGCTTTAGATGTAACATTCATATTTGGTATGCATGTGTATATGGACAAGGCCTTCCCACACACACACAAATTTTGACCCCTTTGACCTTGAACTTAGGGTCGGCGTTTAGGTTTTGAAAAATGCTCATAACTTCTATCAAAGCGTTTATCGGGGGCGTATGTCATCCTACGGAGACAGCTCTTGTTTTTGCTACTGTCCTCTGCACAGACCAAGATATATCTGCATATATGCATCCAACCAAATCAGTAAAACTATTTGTCACTTAATTACAGTAAACTTATTGCATGTTAACTTTTCAACAATATATATATATATATATATATATATATATATATATATATATATATATATATATATATATATATATATATATATATAATAATATATATATAATAATAATATATAACAGATCTTGAAAAAAACACTCATCAAACTTCAAATTGTTTTAGTAAATTATAGGCTTTAATTGGTATTGTGACATTGACAACACTCATGCATGCGACTATACAATTAGACAACTATGGAACACATTATTTATGAGAAATTCCAATTCATCAACATAACGTCTCAGATTTAAGGCAGATAATCTAGTGCTTTTTAACTGCCATTTTTACTATTACACATTTTTTCATTTTATGTTATGATGCATTGATCTTGTTTCTAAATTAACCAAGCAATCATGTTAAACTTTTGAAGAAAGATGTTGTCTGATAAATATTGAAAATATAATCACTGCAACGTGAACAAAATTCAGTTGAATACTGTGACCAACGAAGATTTGCCAAAGAGCAATTCAGATCATGATTTAAATTAAATACAAGTAATATGAAAGTCTGCCTATTGGATCCCAGTTATGACTTATTTGTCAAATCTGCACATTAATTTGTCTTTGGCCATGTAGAATTGGGGACTAAATACCATCAAGTCATGTAAAAAGGAGCAGGGTATAGCACGCTGCTATTGATCTCTTGAGCTTTCACATGAATTTTACGGGTAATGTTCATACAACAAATGATATTATATAGTGTAATGATAAAGCATTATGAGCACAAATTATATCTCTTACTAGTGGTGCAAAAACCAATTAAGTGTCACATTTCAAAAGAAAATTTATATAAAAAGGTATCATTAATTGTTAAAACATTATAAAAGGTTATTTCAATTCACTAAAGCATTTAATTACAAGAACAAGTGCATTTTATGTCCATTACAATACATGTTACAGTATTGGCATTGCATTCATCTGTATTTGATGTGCATTTAATACACTTAAAAATGCAGATCAGACACACTTCTAACAGAAACAAATGTATTTTTTCTGCATTTTTCCAGCATTAATACTCTTCAAGTGTATTTTTTATCATCCCAAATACACTTTACCAGGAAAAAGGTATGTTAAAATGCATTTTTAGTTTGTTTTAAGAATATTTTCAAATGCATTTAGACACTCTTTTGCAAAAAATGTTGAACAAAAACTTGAAAATATTTAATATACTAAAGTGAAGTAATAATTAAAGTTTTGTATGAGCATCAAAAACAGTGTCAAATTCATACCAGTGCCTATTTAGTAGCAGTAGGCCTTATATGGTCTACTTGTGGTAGAAATAATGCATTTTGTATAATACAACATACATAAATTAAAAAATATAGCTGCCCATACAGTTCAATACAATGTTCAATTAACTACACTATGCAAAGTTGAAATATGACATCAAGCTTGGAATAATCTTTTCAATAATGTATTATATGCTGTTTTAATTTATAAGTGAAATAGACACTTGCATATAAAAACTGATTTTACATCAAAACAAAATGTTTAATTTGATTTTTAGCTCCACTGGCCAAAGGTCCTGTGTCCATCGTGCGTCCGTGCATTAACTTTTCCTTTAAACATCTTCTCCTAAACTACTGTTCCAATTCTGATGAAATTTCTTAGGAATGTTCCTGGGGTGAACCTCTTTCAAATTTGTTCAAATTATGCCCCTGGGGTCAAATTTGACTCTGCCCCGGGGGTCACAAAATAGAAAATTTGCTTATATAAGGCCTATTTTGTGAACACTTTCAAAATCTCCCGTCCATGACCATTGGGCCTAGGGCTATCAAATTTGGTATGTAGAGACATCTAATAGTCCTCTAACAAATTTGTTCAAATTATGCCCCTGGGGTCAAATTTGACCCTGCCCCAGGGGTCACAAAATTGAACATATGCTTATATAGGGTATATTTTGTGAAAACTTTTCAAATCTTCTCGTACATAACCATTGGGCCTAGGGCTACCAAATTTGGTATGTAGTGGCATCTTATAGTCCTCTACCAAGTTTTTTCAAATTATGCCCCTGGGATCAAGTTTGACCCTGCCCCGAGGGTCACAAAATTGAACATATGCTTATATAAGGCTTATTTTGTGAAAATTTCAAAAATCTTCTTGTCCATAACCATCCGGCCTAGGGCTATCAAATTTGGGATATAGTGACTTCTAATAGTCCTCTACAAAATTTGTTCAAATTTAATCCCTAGGGTCAAATTTGACCCTGCCCCAGGGGTCACAAAATTTAACATATGCTTATATAATGCCTATTTTGTGAAAACTTAAAAAAAAATCTTGTCCATAACCATTAGGCCTAGGGCTACACAATTTGGTATGTAGTGACATTGTATAGTCCTCTACTTAGTTTGTTCAAATTATGCCCCAGGGGTCAAATTTGACCCTGCCCCGGGGGCCACAAAATCAATTATATGCTTATATAGTTCCTATTTTGTGAAAATTTTAAAACTCTTCTTGTTCTTAACCATAAGGCATAGGGCTACCAAATTTGGTATGTAGTGACATGTAATAGTTCTCTTACCAAGTTTGTTCAAATTATGCCTCTGGGGTCAACTTTGACCCTGCCCCAGGAGGTCACAAAACTGAATAAACGCTTATAAAGCGCCTATTTTGTGAAATCTTTAAAAATCTTCTTGTCGAAAACCATTCGGACTATGGCTACCAAATTTGGTATGCAATAACATCGTATAGTCCTCTACCAAGTTTGTTTAAATTATGCCCTTTGGGTCAAATTTGATCCTGACCTGCGGGTCACAAAATTGAACATTATATACGCTTATATCTTGCTTATTTTGTGAAAACTTTAAAATTATTCTTGTCCTTAACTCTAGGACCTAGGGCTACCACATTTTGTATGAAGTGAGATATAGTAGTCCTCTACAAAGTTTGCTCAAATTATGCCCCTGGGGTTAAATTTGACCCAGCCCAGAAGGTCACAAAAGTGTACATGTGCTTAAATAGGGCCTATATTTAAGTATTTGCACATGCAGAGAAATTTGTTTCAGCCTTTTTTTCAGCAGTGGAGCGAAACAGGGCCATCATGGCCCTCTTGTTTAAATACTCAAAAAATGAAACCGTGTTCATGCTTGCATGAACACCGTTTATAAATGCTGTCAGAATAATAAAATATGCAATTACTATAAATACAAATGCCAGGGAAAAGTGCTTTTTGTACTAAAAAATTCGAATGAATATTACAATAATACATTTTGAATACTTTGGTATGTAATTAACAGTTTTGTCTGAGAAAATCACTAAATTTTATGTATTTATTCAAATTCACATAAATCATATTTCAAGAACACATACTTACTTCAAATCCTTTCTTCACACAATACTGAAAAAAATGCACAGTTTCTGATTGTTATTGATTCTTTATTAATTTATACATGTACCATTTTTTAATCTTGATGCATCCACAATTGTATTATGCACATCTTAATCTGTTTTAATAATTATAATATAAAGATTAAGGCTGACTCAGTAAAATAATAATCCATGATTTCTGCAGTTCTTGCAGACAAACTAGAAATACTGCTGTGATATTATCTATCTATCAAATGGGATATTAATTTGGCTTCAATAGAAAAAAATCAAAGCATACACATGTATATAATGTGTGTATATATATATATATATATATATATATATATATATATATATATATATATATATATATATATATATATATATATATATATATATTAGTTAAACTTAAATTGATTGACCATCGATAAAAAGATATAATAATTTATGTATATATATATATATACTTGTAAAACTAAAAGTTAAATATGTATGTTTCTATTACATCATTTAGGACTTTTATTTTCAGACAAAGTAGAATGAAGCTTAAAACAGTATCCAATTGTAACAGTCAATTTTGGGAAAATCAACCTTATAATTATTTTCTGTGTTGGTCAATGTCATAATTGGTATAAAATTATATATTGAACTGGAAGTTTTCTTTATTTTAAATTATAACATTTGCTTGGTCAGCCATAATTGTCACAATCAAGTGGTCTTTTTACACTGTAGTTTTCTCGCTGACTATGGGTTTGTTCTGAGAATGAGCCACACAAAGTATCGTTGGGGAGATGAGTTGTCAATTTTATGTTGATCAGTCTTTCATAATCCAGTATACCTGTAAAATGTGAATTTGTAACTAATAATCACACAATATACACATTAAAATTGTATGCATTTAGATTTATTTAGTACTGCACATTAATCATTTTCCAAAAATATGTAGCAACATTATATTATATAATGCTGCAATACTAAAGTAATTTACTAATTAAAGGTCGCTGATGTGTAATGGATGTGGTGTCCACCTAATGATCTGGAGGTCACTGGTTTGATCCCCAGTGTGGGAGCATTCTTAAGAAATCTCCAAGAGACACCCAAGTACTGGTTCTAGGCCCAGGAAACGAACTCAAGAGCATTTCACATACATGTATGTAGTTAGTACTTTAAATTTAATCGAACTAAAAATTGGATAAAAAATAAAAACTGAAACCCTTATTAATACATTTTATTTTGAATCAAGCAAATGTGGAAATTCATTAAAAATAATGAGAAAAATTTAAAAATTCTACTTTAAAGTAATCATGATAATTTAGATTATTTTCAGAATATTTAATGATGATAATGATACAATTATATATTACCTAAATGATAAAATTAAAACATGCAATGTTAATTTATGAAAAAAACGTTTTAATTTTATCAATATCATGGTAATTACAACTAGATACAGGCAATTAGATCAGAAACGTGCATTAATTATATTAATGATCAACCCAGACATTTGTAGTGATTTATGGTCACTATTTTGATTAACGTTCTATACATGACCTGTCATAAAAGGTATTTTTTAGCCAGTACTACAATCGGCAATGATAGTCTGTATTGCATACATATTCCACCGTCTAATATCGATTCGCTTCCTCAAACTGAACAAATATTTAATGTTTACATCGCGAAACGTAATGCATCTAGTTTCACGTTCGGTTTGGTTGGTTTTGTAAACACCGTAATTTCATCTTAAAAATTGGATGATAGGGTGATTAAATAATAATGGAAAAGTAAATCACTTGGATAATAGGTCAAAATGCAACACAAATGAACGTTAATAGTGCTCTTAATATCAAAGTTTCGGTAAAAAGTTTGGCGCTAGTTCAACGCGCATCGTATACAGCCTCATAACAATAGACTGACAACCTTTTGGGTAGTAAAGTAGTAATACAAGGCAATATGGCGACCGTTAGCCACGAGGCCTATCTTACGGAGGAATCCGAGATAGCCGATGTATCACGATTGGCAGTCATGAAAAGGATATAAAGCATTCTGGCATACAACGGATTTGTCGATAAGCACTAAGTGCACCTTGGTTCTGTCGGATATACTATGTTGTATACAAGATATGATTCCAGGGAATGGTGCAAATTGAAGAGTATTGGAAAAGCTTTCTAAACGTGCAAAAAAGTGATTTTTGATAAAAAGTGCACTAACCACGTTCTGGCTCTAACCCCTCGATATAATAATGACACGTTTATCCAAGTTCGTATACAGAATGTGTTGTGTTAATAATAATAACAACGACGGGTATGCAAAACTTTGACACCACTATCGTGTGATTAAATCGACCGCCTGTACCATTATTGCTTTTTTTATTTACTGGAATTGAGCCAATAGAATTTAGGACCTGCATCGCTGCTGAAATTTAGCTCTAAAGTTCAGTTTTAGCAAAGTGATGTTTCATGACACGCTATCTAGTATATAATTAAATGGCCTTAGTACCTTCATTAGGACATAAATGTACATGCTTTAGATCAGCAGTTTCGCTATAAAGAATGTAATTTAAAATTACATAGTACACGGGGTTAAATCATTTTAAATTACCATCTTCGATATGGCTGATGAGTAACATTTTAAATGTAATTTTAAAAAGTTTAAGCTCGTGTACTATGCGAATCCAGCTGTTGGGTGACTCATACAGACTTTACTCATCAGACATATCGAATTAGTTTCACGTGTCTTTCACATTTATACAAAATCATTATCATATTCCAAAGCGATAAGAATATGTTTCGGTAATTCGTTTTAAATTAACGATAGTACATATTTTTTTATCACATGATATACCCTGTTTCCAATGTAATACAACCGTTACATATTTTTTTATATTACACATGTGTAATACAACATTTTTAAACGTCTTCATTGGCTTAGTTTTCGTTCATTGACCAATTTCATTTTGTTATTTTGCTGAAATGACGTTGCAACGTCAAATGACGTCACGAAATATAAACAACATTCGGGATTTTATCATTATGTTTCCGTAAATATTTATTGAATTTGCTCATTTAAAAGCATGTGATAAAAAAGATCTGACACTCGTTGTCATATCATACCATATTTTATAAAACTCGTCCAGGAAATTCGTTAGTAAGCTCGCCTAAGGCTCGCTTACTAACAAAAAAAAATTCCTGAACTCGTTTAATAAAATATGGTATGATATGACAACTCGTGCCAGATCCTATATATGTGTTGCCTGCTTGCTATAACAGCATTCCACAGCGAATTCTTTATATTTGATTCAATAAATAGAGTGTGTAATATCTGGAATCGAAGTGCCATTGTCTTTGAGATGATCGGTAAACGAAGTGTCCATGAAAATTGATATTTTTTTTCGATTAGTTGGCACGTTCTTTATTTATTTCCAAATATTTTTATTTTGTTGAAATACGTGCTGATCATCGAATTCATGATGATTATCGATGGAATTTTAACTTTAAAAACAAATTACAATCCACTTTTTTTCCCACGAATTTCTTGTTCCCCAATATGAAGTACTATACCATTAATCGACCAAACAATGTTACGTGTCTGAAAACCAAAGAAACGGAATATACATGCAAACAACTTGAAGAACTCACCTCTCGCGCGTGGCTTTTGTTGTGATCTGGTATCGAAGTGCCATCCGGAATCAAAGTATCCGCATACCCGGCGTGTGTATGGTCCGCTTAGCCTTATTTATAAGACGCGAACAGAATTTAGAGAAACTTTTTTTATACGGGCTAAATTCTTTTGAACCAAATATTACCAATATAAAAAGTTGCTTAATATTTTAGATCTCAACAAGTTGGACAAAGGTCCACTGGGTTACACAGCTCACTATATATATATTATATTCTCCAACTATATATATATACATATTTTAACCGACATACCACCATCATTTGGTTCCAGTCACCAGTCTAAACAGTTAATATAACTTTGGAATGAACATAACAGGTAAGACTTTTTTCTTTTTTTGTTTGACCTTCACTTCATTATAAAAAAGCGGACCCTAAGTTCAAGGTAAAGGTCAAAGAGGTCAAAATGTGTGTGCGTATGGAAAGGCCTTGTCCATATACACATGCATACCAAATATGATGGTTACATTTGAAGCGACAGAAGTTATGAGCATTTTTCGAAACCTCAACGCAAAGTGTGACAGACAGACAGACAGACGGAAATGCGATCACTATATGCCCACCTTCGGGGGCATTAAAATAATTTTCTTGTTTGTAGCATTTGTGTATCCATGGTTTTCAAAGTTTGATTAAGTGTATGATCCTTTTGAAGATGGCGGTATATAGCAGTCTTTGCAAAATTTAATGCCTTATCCATTTTAAAATGGTTTTTAGTTGGTCGCTTAGCGACTAGCAAAGGTCGTTGCTCAACATTATCTACGAAGAGCCTACTAACACCACACACGCCGTATCCGTGCGAGAATGAGTTGTATAATTTATGCAACAAGTTTGAGTTCTCCAACTATATTTATTTACAAATGTAAACATTATATGAATATCGTGTTAAATGTAATAGTTTCGAACGGAGCTTATATAGTTAAGAATCAATAAACGATGATTGTATTATTCGTGTCGCGGAAGAGATTGATAATGAATGATTTAAAGAGTCCACTTTCTGCTGCGTCTTCATGACGTAGCAGCTCATTCATAATTTGAGGCTATTAATAGATGCGGCTGTCGATAAACAAGGGAGAGTCTAATTGCACGGCAATCTCCACGCAGAGTTGTCGTTTCTTGCTCTCACATACACCTCAATGACAAGTCATTTATAATCTGAGGCTATTAATAGATTCGTGAAAACAACGCGATAGTATAAGGTTACGCTTGTTTATATTCTCAATTAATAAAACGTTGAACATGAGTTCAACAATAACTTCAGCGATACGATAGACCACAACAAAAAATGCCCCATAATCGCTTAAACCGAATATAACAAACAATTAATTATAATAATAATAATACGAATGGTCTGTCTCGTAACCTAGCTCGTTCATGCTTCTACAGCGGGGATTTCTGGGAAACGTTCTTTTGTTCTCAACATATAGCGG
The DNA here is from genome assembly GCF_020536995.1 of Dreissena polymorpha. Taxonomy (NCBI): domain Eukaryota; kingdom Metazoa; phylum Mollusca; class Bivalvia; order Myida; family Dreissenidae; genus Dreissena; species Dreissena polymorpha. Next base: position 132,176,527 of record NC_068355.1, on the reverse strand, counting down.
CAACCTTTTGTATTTGAGGATGCTACGCATTTTGTTTCGAGGGCAACGCTCGATTGGTCATTGTCGGCTCGGGTACTACTTTCATGTACCCCGGGAACATGTTAGTATACTTATATGTACCCCGGGTACGGTAAAAACTAAAACGTACCCGGCCGACATTAGACTGTACCCGAATTTTATTCTCGCCAAAAATCCGGTGTTGTAAAACGCGCTACCGATTACCGTTATTACGAAACAAACTTCTTTTTTTAAATGTATCAACATGCTTTTTTAGTTTGAGTTTCGATACTATAGAGACCATTTAACAGAAAATTGACATAAATATTAAAATAATTAATTAAAAAAAAGCCGACAACGACCGATTTAGCGTTAAAATTCCCGGGTACGTTTAAGTATATTTACTGTACCCGGGGTACATGTAAGTATACTTAAGTGTACCCGGGGTACACGTAAGTATTAATCGAGCTGACAATGACCAATCGAGCACTAAGCTCAACGCATCAGTAGAAGGTTAGTAGAAGGTTAAAGGGGCCGTCGAGCAGATAAAAGCGTCGTACGACGCGATTCGATATTTTGGGAAACTACGAGGATTGCTTATACAGAGGGGGTAATCATGTGACCGACAAGATGGCGACGTCCATGGCTAGGCAGGTATGTTTCGTCGTTTTATACCCTTTATTATTTGTATTATTATTTTTTATTCCGCTCACTTTCCAGGTATATTAGGAAGAAAGTTACTGGCTTTTATTGCATAGTAATATTCGCTCTATATCTCGACTTTCTTCGGTGCGAAATTTCTTAGCGGGATGACCTAATTAGGGCTCCACTAAGATAATTGCGGGGAGTAAATTCGAGATATAAAGCGAGTTTAAATACGAAATTAAGGCTAATCACCTTTTTACTGATATGGCTGGAAAGTGAGCGTAATTTAAAAAATAAACAGAAGTAATAAGGGGTATACAAAGGCGAAACATAACTGTCTCGGAATGGACGTCGCCATCTTGACTATCACGTGATTACCCCCTCTGTTATATAGCTAAAAAATACATCGGCGGGAAGCCAGAGCAAGGATGGTCGAGTGGGCTAGGCGGGAGTCTTTTTACTTCAGAATTCCAGAACACCAGGGGTCAGTGGTTCGAGTCCTGGTGAGGGTTACTTTTTCCCATTTTTAAATTGTATTCTTGTTGTGTTTTTTACTGGAGATTTTTAGTTCAAATGTTTAAATTTATCAATATAAAGCATTTATAGCATTTAATGACAAGCTTCAATACATGCCAAAATCTGTTGGACGATCCCTTGAAGATTGTTTATATTGACAGTTCTAAATTTATAAAACTTTGGAACTTTGGACATGAGTTCACCAATTACTACAGGCATACTTTAGAGACTCAAAAATGCTTTTTAATCGCTAATACCGAAAATAACTAAATATAACAAGAAATATATTTTAAAAATGTAGTCGGCGTATACGCTGACTTTAAAATAAAGTTTGCAATTTACGTTTTTAAATAAATTAATAAAATGAAAACAAAAGTTTAACTATTGTATGCTTTTTTTCCAACTGTTAGTTGCATATTCAACGCATGAAATGTGTGTTATCATTGTCAAACCACATATAAGTGTAAGTAGATAAAAATATACTACGGGAGTGCACATCATATAAGTCCCCACATGCCTGATTATGAGTATATTTCTTTACTATCGAAATATATCGTATGTTAATATTTGATTTAAACACAGTTTTCTTTCGACACATTTTAATCACACGTTCATAACCGCGTCATGCGAAAATTGGTCCTATTCGTTTCGGCCAGCGTTTGTTAAACCTAAACATGTGCATTTGCGCAGTCAGGTCAGTGGCGATGCTGTTCGCTATAAAATCACTCAATATGCTATGGTCTCATTATGTATCTCCTGACCAGGCTGATAGATGCGCATGCTGAGTGAGCTATATATAAAATGGGCGCATATGGAATAAGACCCATTTTCGCATGACGAGGGTCATTTAAAATCTCATTGCGAATTGTAAATGGCACATTTTAGCACAATGCTTTTTGATAAAAATTAAATTCAAAATGGCAAACTTGTAATTAATGGCAGCCCATCCAGACGTTTAAGAACGATTTCCAGACGTGCTGACCAAGTACGGCAAACATCGTGGTTGGATAATTAAACGATTTCCTCTTATTGTGACACTATACTATATCGGTAATGATTATTTTCTAATCTTGAAAGCAAAACTGAAATTATGCGAGATGGATTTTAACGCGTAATTGTTACTGAGCAACAACTTCAAACATGCAGAGAGTACCGGTAGTCCAGAATTCCTTACACTGAACAGTGCTACATCCTTTGCACTGAGCACAGACACAGTGATGTAGCCAAAGTTCAGAGACTGTATCTCGAATCAGCCTATGAAATATTCGAAAATATTCATGCGTGTCTGTTGGCGTTATGTAAAAGTCATTAAGATGAAAAGCTGAGTAAAACAGTTATGCCGAAAAAGCGAATTAGTGTTCTATTAGTGAGATCGGTATGGGATTTGCCAACAACGTGTGGAGGGTCTGTGGCAGTATAGTTTGCTGGGATAGGCTCGAGTTCCATGTCGAGGGTCTTTGACAGTATAGTTCGCTGGGATAGGCTGGAGGTCCGTATGGAGGCTCTGGGGCTGTATAGTTCGCTGGGATAGGCTGGAGTTCCGTGTGGAGGGTGTGGGGCAGTATAGTTCGCTGGGAAAGGCTGAAGTTCCTTGTGGATGGTCTGGGGCAGTATAGTTTGCTGGGATAGGCTGGAGTTTCGTGTAGATGGTCTCGGGCAGTATAGTTCGCTGGAATAGGCTGGAGTTCCGTGTGGATGGTCTGGGGCAGTATAGTTTGCTGGGATAGGCTGGAGGTCAATGTGGATGGTCTGTGACAGTATAGTTTGCTGGGATAGACTGGAGTTCCGCGTGGATGGTCGGGGGCATTATAGTTTGCTGGGAAAGGCTTCAAGCCCGTATGGAGGGTGTGTGGCAGTATAGTTTGCTGGGATAGGCTGGAGGTCCGTGTGGATGGTCTGGGGCAGTATAGTTCGCTGTGATAAACTGGAGTTCCGTGTGGATGGTCTGGGGCAGTATAGTTCGCTGGGATAGGCTGGAGTTCGGTGTGGAGGGTCTGGGGCAGTATAGTTCGCTGGGATAGGCTGGAGGTCCGCGTGGATAGTCTGAGGTAGTATAGTTCGCTGGGATAGGCTGGAGGTCCGTGTGGATGGTCTGGGGCAGTATAGTTCGATGTGATAAACTGGAGTTCCGTGTGGATGGTCTGGGGCAGTATAGTTCGCTGGGATAGGCTGGAGTTCGGTGTGGAGGGTCTGGGGCAGTATAGTTCGCTGGGATAGGCTGGAGGTCCGCGTGGATAGTCTGAGGTAGTATAGTTCGCTGGGATAGGCTTGAGGTACGTGTGGATGGTCGGAGGCAGTATTGTTCGCTGGGATAGGCTGCAGATCCGTGTGGATGGTCTGGGACGGTATTGTTCGCTGGGATAGGCTGGAGCTCCATGTGGATGGTCTGGGGCAATGTAGTTCGCTGGGAAAGGCTGGAGTTCCGTGTGGATAGTCTGAGGAAGTATAGTTTCCTCGGATAGGCTGGAGTTCCATGTGGATAGTCTGAGGCAGTATAGTTGGCTGGGATAGGCTGGAGGTCCGTGTGGATGGTCTGGGGCAGTATAGTTTGCTGGGATAGGCTGCAGTTCCGTGTGGATGGTCTGGGGCAGTATAGTTCGCTGGGATAGGCTGGAGCTCTATGTGGATGGTCTGTGGCAGTATAGTTCGCTGGGAAAGGCTGAATATCCGTCTGGATGGTTTGGGGCAGTATAGTTCGCTGCAATAGGCTGGAGTTCCGTGTGGATGGTCTGGGGCAGTATATTTCGCTGTGATAGACTGGAGTGCCGTGTGGAGGGTCTGGGGCAGTATAGTTCGCTGGGATAGGCTTGAGTTCTGTGTGGATGGTCTGGGGAAGTATAGTTCGCTGGTATAGGCTGGAGGTCCGTGTGGAGGGTCTGGGGCAGTATAGTTCGCTGGTATATGCTGGAGGTCCGTGTGGAGGATCTGGGGCAGTATAGTTCGCTGGGAAAGGCTGGAGGTCCGTGTGGATCGTCTGGGGCAATATAGTTCGCTGGGATAGGCTGGAGGTCCGTGTGGAGAGTTTGGGGCAGTATAGTTCGCTGTGATATGCTGGAGTTTCGTGTGGGTGGTCTGAGGCAGTATAGTTGGCTGGGAAAGGCTGGATGTCCGTGTTGATGGTCTGGGGCAGTTTAGTTCGCTGTGATAGGCTGGAGTTCCTTGTGGTTGGTCTGATGCAGTTTAGTTCGCTGGGAAAGGCTGGAGGTCAGTGTGGAGGGTCTGGGGCAGTATAGATCGCTGGGATAGGCAGGAGGTCCAAGTGGATGGACTGGGGCAGTATAGTTCGCTGGGAAAGGCTGGAGGTCCGTGTGGAGGGTCTGGGGCAGTATAGTTCGCTGGGATAGGCTGGAGTTCCATGTGGATGGTCTGGGGCAGTATAGTTTGCTGGGATAGGCTGGAGTTCCTTGTGGATGGTCTGGGGCATGATAGTTTTCTGGGATAGGCTGGAGGTCCATGTGGATGGTCTTGAGCAGTATAGTTCGCTGGGATAGGCTGGGGCTCCGTGTAGAGGGTCTGGGGCAGTATAGTTCGCTGGAATAGGCTGGAGGTCCGTGTGGATGGTCTGGGGAAATATAGTGTGCTGGGATAGGCTGGGGGTCCTTTTGGATGGTCTGTGGAAGTATAGTTCGCTGGGATAAACTGTAGTTCCGTGTAGATGGTCTGGGGCAGTATAGTTCGCTGGTATATGCTGGAGGTCCGTGTGGAGGATCTGGGGCAGTATAGTTCGCTGGGAAAGGCTGGAGGTCCGTGTGGATCGTCTGGGGCAATACACTTCGCTGGGATAGGCTGGAGGTCCGTGTGGAGAGTTTGGGGCAGTATAGTTCGCTGTGATATGCTGGAGTTCCTTGTGGGTGGTCTGAGACAGTATAGTTGGCTGGGAAAGGCTGGATGTTCGTGTTGATGGTCTGGGGCAGTTTAGTTCGCTGTGATAGGTTGGAGTTCCTTGTGGTTGGTCTGATGCAGTTTAGTTCGCTGGGAATGGCTGGAGGTCAGTGTGAAAGGTCTGGGGCAGTATAGTTCGCTGGGATAGGCAGGAGGTCCAAGTGGATGGAGTGGGGCAGTATAGTTCGCTGGGAAAGGCTGGAGGTCCGTGTGGAGGGTCTGGGGCAGTATAGTTCGCTGGGATAGGCTGGAGTTCCGTGTGGATGGTCTGGGGCAGTATAGTTTGCTGGGAGAGGCTGGAGTTCCTTGTGTATGGTATGGGGCATGATAGTTTTCTGGGATTGGCTGGAGGTCCATGTGGATGGTCTGGGGCAGTATAGTTCGCTGGGATAGGCTGGGGCTTCGTGTAGAGGGTCTGGGGCAGTATAGTTCGCTGGGATAGGCTGGAGGTCCGTGTCGATGGTCTGGGGCAGTATAGTGTGCTGGGAAAGGGTGGGGATCCGTGTGGATGGTCTGTGGAAGTATAGTTCGCTGGGATAAACTGGAGTTCCGTGTAGATGGTCTGGGGCAGAATAGTTTGCCAAACTTTGCTGGGATAAGCTGGAATTCCGTGTGGATGGTCTAGGGCAGTATAGTTCGCTGGGATAGGATGGATATCCGTGTGGATTGTTTGGGGCAGTATAGTTCGGTGGGATAGGCTGGAGTTCCGTGTGGATGGTCTGGGGCAGTATATTTTGCTGGGATAGGCTGGAGGTCCATGTGGATGGTCTGGGCCAGTATAGTTTGCTGGGATAGGCTGGAGGTCCGTGTGGATAGTCTGGGGCAGTATAGTTCGCTGAGATAGGCTTGAGGTCCGTGAGGAGGGTCTGGGGCAGTGTAGTTCACCGGCATAGGCTCGAGGTCCGTGTGGATGGTCTGGAGCAGTATAGTTGGCTGGGATAGGCTGGATTTCCGTGTGGAGGGTCTGTGGCAGTATAGTTTGCTGTGATAGGCTGGAGATGCATGTGGATGGTCTGGGACAGTATAGTTTGCTTGGATAGGCTGGATCTACGTTTGCTGAGATAGGCTTGAGGTCCGTGAGGAGGGTCTGGGGTGTTTAGTTCACCGGCATAGGCTCGAGGTCCGTGTGGATGGTCTGGGGCATTATAGTTCGCTGAGATTGGCTTGAGGTACGTGAGGAGGGTCTGGGGCAGTATAGTTCGCTGGGATAGACTTGAGTTTCGTGTTGATGGTCTGGGGCATTATAATTTGCTGGGATAGGCTGGAGTTCCGTGTGGATGGTCTGGGGCAGTGGAGTTCGCTGGGATAGGCTGGAGTTCCTTTTGGATTGTCTGGTACAGCATAAATTGCTGGGATAGGCTTGCGGTCCATGTGGATGGTCTGGGGCAGTATAGTTCGCTGGGATAGGCTGCAGTTCCGTGTGGAGGGTCTCGTGGAGAATAGTTCGCTGGGATAGGCTGGAGGCCCGTGTGGATGGTCTGGGGCAGTATAGTTCGCTGGGATAGGCTGGAGCTCCATGTAGATGGTCTGGGGCAGTATAGTACGCTGGGATAGGTTGGAGTTCCGTTTGGATGGTCTGGGGCAGTATAGTTCGCTGTGATGGGCTGGAGCTCCATGTGGATGGTCTGTGGCAGTATAGTTCGCTGGGAAAGGCTGGAGGTCCGGATGAAGAGTCTGTGGCAGTATAGTTTGCTGGGATATGCTGTAGTTCCGTGTGGATGGTCTGAGGCTGTATAGTTCGCTGGGATAGGCTGGAGTTCCTTGCGGATGGTCTGGGGCATTATAGTTTGCTGGGATAGGTTGGAGGTCCATGTGGATGGTCTAGGGCGGTATAGTTCGCTGGTATAGGCTGAAGGTCCGTGGGGAGGGTCTGGGGCAGAATAATTCGCTGTGATAGGCTGGAGGTCCGTGTGGATGGTCTGGGGCAATATAGTTTGCTGGGATAGGCTGGGGATTCATGTGGATGGTCTGTGGAAGTATAGTTCGCTGGGATAGACTGGAGTTCCTTGTGGATGGTCTGGGCAGTATAGTTTGCTGGGATAGGCTGGAATTGCGTGTGAATAGTCTGGAGCAGTATAGTTAGCTGGGATAGGCTGGACTTCCGTGTGGATTGGCTGGGGCAGTATAGTTCGCTGGGATAGGCTGGAGTTCCGTGTGGATGGTCTGGTGCAGTATAGTTTGCTGGGATAGGCTGGAGGTCCATGTGGATGGTCTGGGGCAGTATAATTTGCTGGGATAGGCTGGAGCTCCGTGTGGATGGTCTGGGGCAGTATAGTTTGCTGGGATAGTCTGGACGTCCGTGTGGATGGTCTGGGGCAGTATAGTTCGATGAGATAGGCTTGAGGTCCGTGAGGAGGGTCTGGGGCAGTATAGTTCGCCGGGATAGGCTAGAGGTCTGTGTGGATGGTCTAGGGCAGTATAGTTGGCTGGGATAGGCTGGAATCCCGTGTGGAGGGTCTGTGGCAGTATAGTTTGCTGTGATAGGCTGGAGGTCCATGTGGATGATCTGGGGCAGTAAAGTTTGCTGGGATAGGCTGGATCTACGTGTGGCTGGTCTGGGGCAGTATAGTTCGCTTGAATAGGCTGGATGTCCGTGTGGAGAGTCTGAGGCAGAATAGTTCGCTGAGATAGGCTAGAGGTCCATGTGGATGGTCTGGGGCAGTATAGTTTGCTGTTATAGGCTGGAGGTCCATGTGGATGGTAAGGGGCAGTACAGTTCGCTGGGATATGCTGGAGTTTCGTGCGGATGATCTGGGGCAGTACAGTTCGCTGGGATAGGCTTGAATTCCGTGTGGAGGGCCTGGGGCAGTATTGTTGGCTGGGATGGGCTGGAGTTCCGTGTTGAGGATGTGGGACAGTATAGTTCGCTGGGATAGGCTGGAGGGCCGTGTGGTGGGTCTGTGGCAGTATTGTTCGCTTGAATAGGCTGGATGTCCGTGTGGAGGGTCTGGGGCAGTATAGTTCGCTGGTATAGATTGGAGGTCCGTGTAGATAGTCTGGGGAAGAATAGTTCGCTGTGATAGGCTGTGGGTCCATGTGGAGGGTCTGTAGCAGTATAATTCGCTTGGATAGACTGGAGATCCGTGTCGATGGTTTGGGGCAGTTTAGTTTTCTGGGATAGGCTGGAGTTCCGTGTGGAGGGTCTGGGGTAGTATTGTTCGCTGGGATAGGCACGAGTTTCTTGTGTATGGTCAGGGGCAGTGTAGTTTGCTGGGATAGGCTTGAGGTCCATGTGGATGGTCTGGGACAATATAGTTCACTGGGATAGGCCGGAGTTCCGTGTGGAGTGTCTGGGGCAGTATAGTTCGCTGGTATAGATTGGAGGTCCGTGTCGATGGTCTGGGGAAGTATAGTTCGCTGTGATAGGCTAGAGGTCCATGTGGAGGGTCTGTTGCAGTATAGTTCGCTGTGATAGGCTGGAGGTCCGTGTGGATGGTCTGGGGCAATATAGTTTGCTGGGATAGGCTGGGGGTCCATGTGGATGGTCTGTGGAAGTATAGTTCGCTGGGATAGACTGGAGTTCCTTGTGGATGGTCTTGGCAGTATAGTTTGCTGGGATAGGCTAGAATTCCGTGTGGATGGTCTGGAGCAGTATAGTTCGCTGGGATAGGTTGGAGTTTCGTGTGGATTGTCTGGGGCAGTATAGTTCGCTGGGATAGGCTGGAGTTCCGTGTGGATGGCCTGGGGCAGTATAGTTTGCTGGGAAAGGCTGGAGGTCCATGTGGATGGTCTGGGCAGTATAATTTGCTGGGATAGGCTGGAGCTCCGTGTGGATGTTCTGGGGCAGTATAGTTTGCTGGGATAGTCTGGACGTCCGTGTGGATGGTCTGGGGCAGTATAGTTCGATGAGATAGGCTTGAGGTCCATGAGGAGGGTCTGGGGCAGTATAGTTCGCCGGGATAGGCTAGAGGTCTGTGTGGATGGTCTGGGGCAGTATAGTTGGCTGGGATAGGCTGGAATCCCGTGTGGAGGGTCTGTGGCAGTATAGTTTGCTGTGATAGGCTGGAGGTCCATGTGGATGATCTGGGGCAGTAAAGTTTGCTGGGATAGGCTGGATCTACGTGTGGATGGTCTGCGGCAGTATAGTTCGCTTGAATTGGCTGGATGTCCGTGTGAAGGGTCTGAGGCAGAATAGTTCGCTGGTATAGAATGGAGGTCCGTTTGGATGGTCTGGGGCAGTATAGATCGCTGTGATAGGCTATTGGTCCATGTGGAGGGTCTGTGGCAGTATAGTTCGCTGGGATAGACTGGAGTTCCGTGTCGATGGTTTGGGGCAGTTTAGTTTTCTGGGATAGGCTGGAGTTCCTTGTGGATGGTCTGGGGCAGTATAGTTCGCTTGAATAGGCTGGATGTCCGTGTGGAGGGTCTGAGGCAGAATAGTTCGCTGGTATAGAATGGAGGTCCGTGTGGATGGTCTGGGGCAGTATAGCTCGCTGTGATAGGCTATAGGTCCATGTGGAGGATCTGTGGCAGTATAGTTCGCTGGGATAGACTGGAGTTCCGTGTCGATGGTTTGGGGCAGTTAAGTTTTCTGGGATAGGCTGGAGTTCCGTGTGGAGGGTCTGGGGTAGTATAGTTCGCTGGGATAGACTTGAGTTCCGTGAGGATGGTTTGGGGCATTATAGTTTGCTGGGATAGGCTGGAGTTCCGTTTGGATGATCTGGGGTAGTATTGTTCGCTGGGATAGGCTGGAGTTTCTTGTGTATGGTCAGGGGCAGTGTAGTTTGCTGGGATAGGCTTGAGGTCCATGTGGATGGTCTGGGACAATATAGTTCACTGGGATAGGCTGGAGTTCCGTGTGGAGTGTCTGGGGCAGTATAGTTCGCTGGTATAGATTGGAGGTCCGTGTCGATGGTCTGGGGCAGTATAGTTCGCTGTGATAGGCTGGAGGTCCCTGTGGAGGGTTTGTTGCAGTATAGTTCGCTGGGATAGACTGGAGTTCCGTGTGGATGGTTTGGGACAGTATAGTTTGCTGGGATAGGCTGGAGTTCCGTGTGGAGGGTCTGGGGCAGTATATTTCGCTGGGATAGACTTGAGTTCCGTGTAGATGGTTTGGGGCATCATTGTTTGCTGGGATAGGCTGGAGTTCCGTGTGGATGGTCTGGGGCAGTATAGTTCGCTGGGATAGGCTGGAGTTCCTTGTGTATAGTCTGGGGCAGTGTTGTTTGTTGGGATAGGCTGGAGTTCCGTGTGGATGGTCTGGGACAGTTTAGTTCGCTGGGATAGGCTGGAAGTCCATGTAAATGGTCTAGGGCGGTATAGTTCGCTGGTATAGGCTGGAGGTCCGTGTGGAGGGTCTGGGGCAGAATAGTTCGCTGTGATAGGCTGGAGGTCCGTGTGGATGGTCTGGGGCAATATAGTTTGCTGGGATAGGCTGGGGGTCCATGTGGATGGTCTGTGGAAGTATAGTTCGCTGGGATAGACTGGAGTTCCTTGTGGATGGTCTGGGCAGTATAGTTTGCTGGGATAGACTGGAGTTCCGTGTGGATGGTTTGTGACAGTATAGTTTGCTGGGATAGGCTGGAGTTCCGTTTGGAGGGTCTGGGGCAGTATATTTCGCTGGGATAGACTTGAGTTCCGTGTAGATGGTTTGGGGCATTATAGTTTGCTGGGTTAGGCTGGAGTTCCGTGTGGATGGTCTGGGGCAGTATAGTTCGCTGGGATAGGCTGGAGTTCCTTGTGTATAGTCTGGGGCAGTGTTGTTTGTTGGGATAGGCTAGAGGTCCATGTGGATGGTCTCGGACAGTTTTGTTCGCTGGGATAAGCTGGAGTTCCGTGTGGATGGTTTGGGGCTTTATAGTTTGCTGGGATAGGTTGGAAGTCCATGTGGATGGTCTAGGGCAGTATAGTTCGCTTGTATATGCTGGAGGTCCGTGTGGAGGGTCTGGGACAATATAGTTTGCTGGGATAGGCTGGGGGTCCATGTGGATGGTCTGTGGAAGTATAGTTCGCTGGGATAGACTGGAGTTCCTTGTGGATGGTCTGGGCAGTATTGTTTGCTGGGATAGGATGGAATTCCGTGTGGATGGTCTGGAGCAGTATAGTTCGCTGGGATAGGTTGGAGTTCCGTGTGGATTGTCTGGGGCAGTATAGTTCGCTGGGATAGGCTGGAGTTCCGTGTGGATGGTCTTGGGCAGTTTAGTTTGCTGGGATAGGCTGGAGGTCCATTTGGATGGTCTGGGGCAGTTTAATTTGCTGGGATAGGCTGGTGCTCCGTACGGATGGTCTAAAGCAGTATAGTTTGCTGGGATAATCTGGACGTCCGTGTGGATGGTCTGGGGCAGTATAGTTCAATGAGATAATCTTGAGGTCCGTGAGGAGGGTCTGGGGCAGTATAGTTCGCCGGGATAGGCTAGAGGTCTGTGTGGATGGTAGTATAGTTGGCTGGGATAGGCTGGAATCCCGTGTGGAGGGTTTGTGGCAGTATAGTTTGCTGTGATAGGCTGGAGGTCCATGTGGATGATCTGGGGCAGTAAAGTTTGCTGGGATAGGCTGGATATACGTGTGGATGGTCTGGGGCAGTATAGTTCGCTTGAATAGGCTGGATGTCCGTGTGGAGGGTCTGAGGCAGAATAGTTCGCTGGTATAGAATGGAGGTCCGTGTGGATGGTCTGTGGCAGTATAGTTCGCTGAGATAGGCTAGAGGTCCATGTCGATGGTCTGGGGCCGTATAGTTTGCTGTTATCGGCTGGATGTCCATATGGATGGTCAGGGGCAGTACAGTTCGCTGGGATAGGCTGGATTTTCGTGCGGATGGTCTGGGGCAGAAGTTTGCTGGGATAGGCTTGAAATCCGTGTGGAGGGCCTGGGGAAGTATTGTTGGCTGGAATGGGCTGGAGATACGTGTTGAGGATGTGGGACATTATAGTTCGCTGGGATAGGCTGGAGGGCCGTGTGGTGGGTCTGGGGCAGTATAGTTAGCTGGTATAGATTGGAGGTCCGTGTAGATGGTCTGGGGAAGCATAGTTCGCTGTGATAGGCTAGAGGTCCATGTGGAGGGTCTGTGGCAGTATAGTTCGCTGGGATAGGCGGGAGTTCCGTGTGGATGGTTTGGGGCAGTTAAGTTTTCTTGGATAGGTTGGAGTTCTGTGTGGAGGGTCTGGGGCAGTATAGTTCGCTGGGATAGACTTGAGTTCCGTGTGGATGGTTTGGGGCATTAGAGTTTGCTGGGATAGGCTGGAGTTCCGTGTGGACGATCTGGGGTAGTATAGTTCGCTGGGATAGGCTGGAGTTCCTTGTGTATGGTCTTGGGCAGTGTAGTTTGCTGGGATAGGCTTGAGGTCCATGTGGATGGTCTGGGAGAATATAGTTGCTGGGATAGGCTGGAGTTCCGTGTGGAGGGTCTGGAGCAGTATAGTTCGCTGGTATAGATTGGAGGTCCGTGTCGATGGTCTGGGGAAGTATTGTTCGCTGTGATAGGCTGGAGGTCCATGTGGAGGGTCTGTTGCAGTATAGTTCGCTGGGAAAGACTGGAGTTCCGTGTGGATGGTTTGTGACAGTATAGTTTACTGGGATAGGCTGGAGTTCCGTGTGGAGTGTCTTGGGCAGTATATTTCGCTGGGATAGACTTGAGTTCCGTGTGAATGGTTTGGGGCATTATAGTTTGCTGGGATAGGCTGGAGTTCCGTGTGGATGGTCTGGGGCAGTATAGTTCGCTGGGATAGGCTGGAGTTCCTTGTGTATAGTCTGGGGCAGTGTTGTTCGCTGGGAGAGGCTTGAGGTCCATGTGGATGGTCTGGGATAGTATAGTTCGCTGGGATAGGCTGGAGTTCCGTGTGAAGGGTCTGTGGCAGTATATTTGGCTGGGATAGGCTGGAGGTCCATGTGGATGGTCTGGGGCAGTATAGTTCGCTGGGATAGGCTGGAGCTCCATGTAGATGGTCTTTGGCAGTATAGTTCGCTGGGATAGGCTGGAGTTCCGTGTGGATGGTCTGGGGCAGTATAGTTGGCTGGGACAGGCTTGAGCTCCATGGGGATGGTTTGGGCAGTATAGTTCGCTGGGATAAGCTGGAGGTCCGTGTGGAGGGTCTGTGGCAGTATAGTTCGCTGGGAAAGGCTGGAGCTCCGTGTTGATGGTCTGGGGCAGTATAGTTCGCTGGTATAAGCTGGAGGTCCGGTTGGAGGGTCTGTGGCAGTATAGTTCTCTGGTATAGGCTGGAGTTCCTTGTGGATGGTCTGAGGCTGTCCAGTTCGCTGGGATAGGCTGGAGATCCTTGTGGATGGTCTGGGGCCTTATAGTTTGCTGGGATAGGCTGGAAGTTCCTGTGGAGGGTCTGAGGCAGTATAGTTCGCTGTTATAGGCTGGAGGTCCGTGTTGAGGGTCTGGGCAGTATAGTTGCTGTGATAGGCTGGAGGTCAGTTTGGATGGTCTGGGCAGTATAGTTCTCTGGGATAGGCTGGAGGTCCGTGTAGAGGGTCGGGGGCAGTATAGTTCGCTGGGATTTGCTGGAGGTCATTGTGGAAAGTCTGAGGCAGTATAGTTCGCTGGGATAGGCTGGAGTTCCGTGTGGATGGTCTGAGGCAGAATAGTTGGCTGGGAAAAGCTGGAGGTCCGTGTGGATGGTCTGGGGCAGTATAGTTCGCTGTGATAGGCTGGAGTACCTTATGGTTGGTCTGAGGCAGTATAGTTGGCTTTGATAGGCTGGAGGTCCGTGCGGCAATTCTGGGGCAGTATAGTTCGCTGGGAAAGGGTGGAGGTCCATGAGGATGTTCTGGGGCAGTATAGTTCGCTGGGAAAGGCTGGCGTTTTTTCTGGATGGTCTGAGGAAGTATAGTTCGCCAACGATAGGCTGGAGTTCCATGTGGATAGTCTGAGGCAGTATAGTTCGATGGGATAGGCTAGAGGTCCGTGTTGATGGTCTGGGGCAGTATAGTTCGCTGGGATAGGCCTAATGGAGCTCCATGTGGATGGTCTGGGGCAGTAAAGTTTGCTGGGAAGTCTTGATTTCCGTGTGGATGGTTTGGGACAGTATAGTTCGCTGTGATAAGATGGAGGTCCGTGTGGATGGTTTGGGGAAGTATAGTTCGCTTGGATAGGTTTGAGTTTCGAGTGGATGGTCTGGGGCAGTATAGTTTGCTGGGATAGGCTGGAGATCCGTGTGGAGGGTCTGGGGCAGTATAGTTCGCTGGGATAGGCTGGAGTTCCGTGTGGATGGTCTGGGGCAGTATAGTTCGCTGGGATAGGATGGAGCTCCATGTGGATGGTCTGAGGCGGTATAGTTCGATGGGAAATGCTTGAGTTCCGTGTGGATGGTCTGGGGCAGTATAGTTCGCTGGGATAGGCTGATGTTCCGTGTTGATGGTGTGGGCAATATAATTAGCTGGGATAGGCTTAAGCTCCATGTGGATGGCCTGGGGCAGTATAGTTCGCTGGGAGAAGCTTGAGTTCCATGTGGATAGTTTGGGGTAGTATAGTTCGCTGTGATAGTCTGGGGTCCGTGTGGATGGTCCGGGGCAGTATAGTTCGCTGGGATAGGCTGGAGTTCCTAGTGTATCGGCTGGGGCAATATAGTTTGCTGGGAGAGGCTTGAGGTCCATGTGGATGGTCTGGGAAAGTATAGTTCGCTGGGATAGGCTGGAGTTCCGTGTGGAGGGTCTGGGGCAGTATAGTTCGCAGGGATAGGCTGGAGGTCCGTGTGGATGGTCTGGGGCAGTATAGTTTGCTGTTATAGGCTGGAGGTCCATGTGGATGGTCAGGGGCAATACAGTTCGCTGGGATAGGCTGGAGTTTCGTGCGGATGATCTGGGGCAGTACAGTTCGCTGGGATAGGCTTGAATTCCGTGTGGAGGGCCTGGAGCAGTATTGTTGGCTGGGATGGGCTGGAGTTCCGTGTTGAGGATGTGGGACAGTATAGTTCGCTGGGATAGGCTGGAGGGCCGTGTGTTGGGTCTGTGGCAGTATTGTTCGCTTGAATAGGCTGGATGTCCGTGTGGAGGGTCTGGGGCAGTATAGTTCGCTGGTATAGATTGGAGGTCCGTGTAGATAGTCTGGGGAAGTATAGTTCGCTGTGATAGGCTATATATCCATGTGGAGGGTCTGTGGCAGTATAGTTCGCTAGGATAGACTGGAGATCCGTGTCGATGGTTTGGGGCAGTTTAGTTTTCTGGGATAGGCTGGAGTTCCGTGTGGAGGGTCTGGGGTAGCATAGTTCGCTGGGATAGACTTGAGTTCCGTGAGGATGGTTTGGGGCATTATAGTTTGCTGGGATAGGCTGGAGTTCCGTTTTGATGATCTGGGGTAGTATTGTTCGCTGGGATAGGCACGAGTTTCTTGTGTATGGTCAGGGGTAGTGTAGTTTGCTGGGATAGGCTTGAGGTCCATGTGCATGGTCTGGGACAATATAGTTCACTGGGATAGGCCGGAGTTCCGTGTGGAGTGTCTGGGGCAGTATAGTTCGCTGGTATAGATTGGAGGTCCGTGTCGATGGTCTGGGGAAGTATAGTTCGCTGTGATAGGCTAGAGGTCCAGGAGAGGGTCTGTTGCAGTATAGTTCGCTGTGATAGGCTGGATGTCCGTGTGGATGGTCTGGGGCAATATAGTTTGCTGAGATAGGCTGGGGTCCATGTGGATGGTATGTGGAAGTATAGTTCGCTGGGATAGACTGGAGTTCCTTGTGGATGGTCTTGGCAGTATAGTTTGCTGGGATAGGCTAGAATTCCGTGTGGATGGTCTGGAGCAGTATAGTTCGCTGGGATATGTTGGAGTTCCGTGTGGATTGTCTGGGGCAGTATAGTTCGCTGGGATAGGCTGGAGTTCCGTGTGGATGGTCTGGGGCAGTATAGTTTGCTGGGATAGGCTGGAGTTCCGTTTGGAGGGTCTCGGACAGTTTAGTTCGCTGGGATAGGCTGGAGTTCCGTGTGGATGGTTTGGGGCTTTATAGTTTGCTGGGATAGGTTGGAAGTCCATGTGGATGGTCTAGGGCGGTGTAGTTCGCTGGTATAGGCTGGAGGTCCGTGTGGAGGGTCTGGGGCAATATAGTTTGCTTGGATAGGCTGGAGTTCCGTGTGGAGGGTCTGGGGCAGTATATTTCGCTGGGATAGACTTGAGTTCCGTGTGGATGGTTTGGGGCATTATAGTTTGCTGGGATAGGCTGGAGTTCCGTGTGGATGGTCTGGGGCAGTATTGTTCGCTGGGATAGGCTGGAGTTCCTTGTGTATAGTCTGGGGCAGTGTTGTTTGCTGGGATAGGCTTGAGGTCCGTGTGGATGGTCTGGGACAGTATAGTTCGCTGGGATAGGCTGAAGTTCCGTGTGAAGGGTCTGTGGCAGTATATTTGGCTGGGATAGGCTGGAGGTCCATGTGGATGGTCTGGGGCAGTATAGTTCGCTGGGATAGGCTGGAGCTCCATGTAGATGGTCTGGGGCAGTATAGTTCGCTGGGATAGGCTGGAGTTCCGTGTGGATGGTCTGGGGCAGTATAGTTGGCTGGGACAGGCTTGAGCTCCATGGGGATGGTCTGGGGCAGTATAGTTCGCTGGGATAAGCTGGAGGTCCGTGTGGAGGGTCTGTGGCAGTATAGTTCGCTGGGAAAGGCTGGAGCTCCGTGTTGATGGTCTGGGGCAGTATAGTTCGCTGGTATAAGCTGGAGGTCCGGTTGGAGGGTCTGTGGCAGTATAGTTCTCTGGTATAGGCTGGAGTTCCTTGTGGATGGTCTGAGGCTGTCCAGCTCGCTGGGATAGGCTGGAGATCCTTGTGGATGGTCTGGGGCAGTATAGTTTGCTGGGATAGGCTGGAAGTCCGTGTGGAGGGTCTGGGGCAGTATAGTTCGCTGGTATAGGCTGGAGGTCCGTGTTGAGGGTCTGGGCAGTATAGTTGCTGTGATAGGCTGGAGGTCAGTTTGGATGGTCTGGGCAGTATAGTTGTCTGGGATAGGCTGGAGGTCCGTGTAGAGAGTCGGGGGCAGTATAGTTCGCTGGGATTAGCTGGAGGTCATTGTGGATAGTCTGAGGAAGTATAGTTCGCTGGGATAGGCTGGAGTTCCGTGTGGATGGTCTGAGGCAGAATAGTTGGCTGGGAAAAGCTGGAGGTCCGTGTGGATGGTCTGGGGCAGTATAGTTCGCTGTGATAGGCTGGAGTTCCTTATGGTTGGTCTGAGGCAGTATAGTTGGCTGTGATAGGCTGTAGGTCCGTGCGGCAATTCTGGGGCAGTATAGTTCGCTGGGAAAGGATGGAGGTCCATGAGGATGGTCTGGGGCAGTATAGTTCGCTGGGAAAGGCTGGCGTTTTGTCTGGATGGTCTGAGGAAGTATTGTTCGCTGGGATAGGCTGGAGTTCCATGTGGATAGTCTGAGGCAGTATAGTTCGATGGGATAGGCTAGAGGTCCGTGTTGATGGTCTGGGGCAGTATAGTTCGCTGGGATAGGCCTCATGGAGCTCCATGTGGATGGTCTGGGGCAGTAAAGTTTGCTGGGAAGGCTTGATTTCCGTGTGGATGGTTTGGGACAGTATAGTTCGCTGTGATAAGATGGAGGTCCGTGTGGATGGTCTGGGGAAGTATAGTTCGCTTGGATAGGTTTGAGTTTCGAGTGGATGGTCTGGGGCAGTATAGTTTGCTGGGATAGGCTGGAGGTCCGTGTGGAGGGTCTGGGGCAGTATAGTTCGCTGGGATAGGCTGGAGTTCCGTGTGGATGGTCTGGGGCAGTATAGTTCGCTGGTATAGGCTGGAGGTTCGTGTGGATGGTCTGGGGCAGTATAGTTCGCTGGTATAGGCTGGAGGTCCGTTTGGAGGGTCTGGGGCAGTATAGTTCGCTGGGAAAGGCTAGAGGTCCGTGTGGATGGTCTGGGGCAATATAATTCGCTGGGATAGGCTCAAGGTCCGTGTGGAGGGTTTGGGGCAGTATAGTTCGCTGGGATAGACTTGCGTTCCGTGTGGATGGTTTGGGGCATTATAGTTTGCTGGGATAGTCTGGAGTTCCGTGTGGATGATCTTGGGTAGTATAGTTCGCTGGGATAGGCTGGAGTTCCTTGTGTATTGTCTGGGGCAGTGTTGTTTGCTGGGATAGGCTTGATGTCCATGTGGATGGTCTGGGACAATATAGTTCGCTGGGATAGGCTGGAGTTCCGTGTGGAGGGTCTGGGGCAGTATAATTCGCTGGTATAGATTGGAGGTCCGTGTCGATGGTCTGGGGAAGTATAGTTCGCTGTGATAGGCTGGAGGTCCATGTGAAGGGTCTGTTGCAGTATAGTTCGCTGGGATAGACTGGAGTTCCATGTGGATGGTTTGGGACAGTATAGTTTGCTGGGATAGGCTGGAGTTCCGTGTGGAGGTTCTGAGGCAGTATATTTCGCTGGGATAGACTTGAGTTCCGTGTGGATGGTCTGGGGCAGTATAGTTTGCTGGGATAGGCTGAAGTTCCTTGTGTATAGTCTGGGACAGTGTTGTTTGCTGGGATAGGCTTGAGGTCGATGTGGATGGTCTGGGACAGTATAGTTCGCTGGGATAGGCTTTAGTTCCGTGTGGAGGGTCTGGGGCAGTTTATTTCGCTGGGATAGGCTGGAGGTCCATGTGGATGGTCTGGGGCAGTATAGTTCGCTGGGATAGGCTGGAGCTTCATGTGGATGGTCTGGGGCAGTATAGTTCGCTGGGATAGGCTGGAGTTCCGTGTGGATGGTCTGGGGCAGTATAGTTGGCTGGGACAGGCTGGAGCTCCATGTGGATGGTCTTGAAGCAGTATTGTTGGCTGGGAAAGGCTGACGGTCAGTATAGATGGTCTGGGCAGTATAGTTCGCTGTGATAGGCTTGAGGTCAGTGTGGAGGGTCTTTGGCAGTATAGTTCACTGGGATAGGCTGGAGGTCCATGTGGATGGACATGTGCAGTATGGTTCGCTGTGAAAGGCAGGAGGTCCGTGTGCATGGTCTGGGGCAGTATATGTCGCTGAGATAGGCTGGATGTCCATGTGGATGGTCTGGGGAAGTACAGTTCGCTGGGATAGGCTGGAGTTCCGAGTGGAGGGTCTGGGGCAGTATAGTTTGCTGGGATAGGCTGGGGCTCTGTGTTGAGGAAGTGGGACAGTATAGTTCGTTGGGATAGGCTGGAGGTCCTTGTGGAGAGTCTGTGGCAGTATAGTTCGCTTGAATAGGCTGGAGTTCCGTATGGAGGGTCTTGGGCAGTATAGTTGGCTGGTATAGATTGGAGGTCCGTGTAGATGGTCTGGGGAAGTTTAGTTCGCTGGGAAAGTCTTGCGTTTCGTCTGGATGGTCTGAGGAAGTATAGTTCGCTGGGATAGGCTTGAGTTCCATGTGGATAGTCTGAGGCAGTATAGTTCGCTGGGATAGGCTAGAGGTCCGTGTTGATGGTCTGGGGCAGTATAGTTCGCTGGGATAGGCTGGAGTTCCGTGTGGATGGTGTGGGGAAGTATAATTTGCTGGGATAGGCCTCATGGAGCTCCATGTGGATGGTCTGGGGCAGTATAGTTCGCTGGGAAGGCTTGAGTTCCGTGTGGATGGTTTGGGGCAGTATAGTTCGCTGTGATAGGATGGAGGTCCGTGTGGATTTTCTGGGGCAGTATAGTTCGCTTGGATAGGTTTGAGTTTCGAGTTGATGGTCTGGGGCAGTATAGTTTGCTGGGATAGGCTGGAGGTCCGTGTGGAGGGTCTGGGGCAGTATAGTTCGCAGGGATAGGCTAGAGTGCCGTGTGGAGGGTCTGGGGCAGTATAGTTCGCTGGGATAGGCTGGAGTTCCGTGTCGATGGTCTGTGGCAGTATAGTTCGCTGGTTTATGCTGAAGGTCCGTTTGGAAGGTCTGGGGCAGTATAGTTCGCTGGGATAGACTGGAGGTCCATGTGGAGGGTCTGTGGCAGTATAGTTTGCTGGGACAGACTGGAGGTCCGTGTGGATGGTTTGGGGCAGTATAGTTTGCTGGGATAGGCTGGAATTCAGTGTGAAGGGTCCGGGGCAGTATAGTTCGCTGGGATAGGCTGGCGTTCCTTGTGTATCGGCTGGGGCAATATAGTTTGCTGGGAGAGGCTTGAGGTCCATGTGTATGGTCTGGGACAGTATAGTTCGCTGGGATAGGCTGGAGTTCCGTGTGGAGGGTCTGGGGCAGTATAGTTCGCTGGGATAGGCTGGAGGTCCGTGTGGATGGTCTGGGGCAGTATAGTTCGCTGGGATAGGATGGAGCTCCATGTGGATGGTCTGAGGCGGTATAGTTCGATGGGAAATGCTTGAGTTCCGTGTGGATGGTCTGGGGCAGTATAGTTCGCTGGGATAGGCTGATGTTCCGTGTGGATGGTGTGGGGCAATATAATTAGCTGGGATAGGCTTAAGCTCCATGTGGATGGCCTGGGGTAGTATTGTTCGCTGGGAGAGGCTTGAGTTCCATGTGGATGGTTTGGGGTAGTATAGTTCGATGTGATAGTCTGGGGTCCGTGTGGATGGTCCGGGGCAGTATAGTTCGCTGGGATAGGCTGGAGTTCCTAGTGCATCGGCTGGGGCAATATAGTTTGCTGGGAGAGGCTTGAGGTCCATGTGGATGGTCTGGGAAAGTATAGTTCGCTGGGATAGGCTGGAGTTCCGTGTGGAGGGTCTGGGGCAGTATAGTTCGCTGGGATAGGCTGGAGGTCCGTGTGGATGGTCTGGGGCAGTATAGTTGGCTGGGACAGGCTGGAGCTCCATGTTGATGGTCTTGAAGCAGTATTGTTGGCTGGGAAAGGCTGACGGTCAGTGTAGATGGTCTGGGCAGTATAGTTCGCTGTGATAGGCTTGAGGTCAGTGTGGAGGGTCTTTGGCAGTATAGTTCACTGGGATAGGCTGGAGGACCATGTGGATGGACATGTGCAGTATAGTTCGCTGTGAAAGGCAGGAGGTCCGTGTGCATGGTCTGGGGCAGTATATGTCGCTGAGATAGGCTGGATGTCCATGTGGATGGTCTGGGGCAGTACAGTTCGCTGGGATAGGCTGGAGTTCCGAGTGGAGGGTCTGGGGCAGTATAGTTTGCTGGGATAGGCTGGGGCTCCGTGTTAAGGAAGTGGGACAGTATAGTTCGTTGGGATAGGCTGGAGGTCCGTGTGGAGGGTCTGTGGCAGTATAGTTCGCTTGAATAGGCTGGAGTTACGTATGGAGGGTCTGGGGCAGTATAGTTGGCTGGTATAGATTGGAGGTCCGTGTAGATGGTCTGGGGAAGTTTAGTTCGCTGGGAAAGTCTTGCGTTTCGTCTGGATGGTCTGAGGAAGTATAGTTCGCTGGGATAGGCTGGAGTTCCATGTGGATAGTTTGAGGCAGTATAGTTCGCTGGGATAGGCTAGAGGTCCGTGTTGATGGTCTGGGGCAGTATAGTTCGCTGGGATAGGCTGGAGTTCCGTGTGGATGGTGTGGGGCAGTATAATTTGCTGGGATAGGCCTCATGGAGCTCCATGTGGATGGTCTGGGGCAGTATAGTTCGCCGGGAAGGCTTGAGTTCCGTGTGGATGGTTTGGGGCAGTATAGTTCGCTGTGATAGGATGGAGGTCCGTGTGGATGGTCTGGGGCAGTATAGTTCGCTTGGATAGGTTTGAGTTTCGAGTTGATGATCTGGGGCAGTATAGTTTGCTGGGATAGGCTGGAGGTCCGTGTGGAGGGTCTAGGGCAGTATAGTTCGCAGGAATAGGCTGGAGTGCCGTGTGGATGGTCTGGGGCAGTATAGGTCGCTGGTGTATGCTGAAGGTCCGTTTGGAAGGTCTGGTGCAGTATAGTTCGCTGGGATAGACTGGAGGTCCATGTGGAGGGTCTGTGGCAGTATAGTTTGCTGGGACAGACTGGAGGTCCGTGTGGATGGTTTGGGGCAGTATAGTTTGCTGGGATAGGCTGGAATTCCGTGTGAAGGGTCCGGGGCAGTATAGTTCGCTGGGATAGGCTGGAGTTCCTTGTGTATCGGCTGGGGCAATATAGTTTGCTGGGATAGGCTTGAGGTCCATGTGGATGGTCTGGGAAAGTATAGTTCGCTTGGATAGGCTGGAGTTCCGTGTGGAGGGTCTGGGGCAGTATAGTTCGCTGGGATAGGCTGGAGGTCCGTGCGGTTGGTCTGGGGCAGTATAGTTCGCTGGGATAGGATGAAGCTCCATGTGGATGGTCTGAGGCGGTATAGTTCGATGGGAAATGCTTGAGTTCCGTGTGGATGGTCTGGGGCAGTATAGTTCGCTGGGATAGGCTGATGTTCCGTGTGGATGGTGTGGGGCAATATAATTATCTGGGATAGGCTGAAGCTCCATGTGGATGGCCTGGGGCAGTATAGTTCGCTGGGAGAGGCTTGAGTTCCATGTGGATGGTTTGGGGTAGTATAGTTCGCTGTGATAGTCTGGGGTCCGTGTGGATGGTCTGTGGCAGTATAGTTCGCTTGAATAGGCTGGATGTCCGTGTGGAGGGTCTGGGGCAGTATAGTTTGCTGGGATAGGCTGGAATTCCGTGTGAAGGGTCCGGGGCAGTATAGTTAGCTGGGAGAGGCTGGAGTTCCGTGTGGATGGTCTCGGGCAGTATAGTTCGTTGGGATAGGCTGGAGATCCGTGTGGAGGGTCTGGGGCAGTAGAATTCGCTGGTATAGGCTGGAGGTCCGTTTGGAGGGTCTGGGGCAGTCTAGTTCGCTGGGAAAGGCTGGAGGTCCGTGGGGATGGTCTGGGGCAGTATAGTTCGTTGGGAAAGGCTGGAGTTCCGTCTGGATGGTCTGAGGAAGTATAGTTCGCTGGGATAGGCTGGAGTTCCTTGTGGATAGTCTGAGGCAATATAGTTGGCTGTGATAGGCTGGAGGTCCGTGTGGAGGGTCTGGGGAAGTATAGTTCGCTGGGATAGGCTGGAGGTCCATGTGAATGGACTTGGGCAGTATAGTTCGCTGGGAAAGGCTGGAGGTCCGTGTGGATGGTCTGGGGCAGTACAGTTCGTTGGGAAAGGCTGGAGTTCTTTGTGGATGGTGTGAGGCTGTAAAGTTGGTTGGGATAGGCTGGAGGTCCGTGTGGATGGTTTGGGGCAGTATAGTTGGCTGGGATAGGCTGGAGTTCCGTGTGGAGGGTCTGGGGCAGTATAGTTCGCTGGGAAAGGCTGGAGGTCCGTGTGGATGGTTTGGGGCAGTATAGTTTGCTGGGAAAGGCTGGAGTTCCGTGTTGAGGGTGTGGGAACGTATAGTTCGCTGGGATAGGCTGGAGGTTCGTGTGGAGGGTCTATGGCAGTATAGTTTGATTGAATAGGCTGAATGTCCGTGTGGAGGGTCTGGGGCAGGATAGTTCTCTGGTATAGACTGGAGGTCCCTGTAGATAGTCTGGGGCAGTATAGTTCGCTGTGATAGGCTGGAGGTCTCTGTGGATGGTTCCGTGTGGAGGTTCTGGGGCAGTATAGTTCGCTAGGAAAGGCTGGAGTTCCGTGTGGATGGTCTGGGGCAGTATTGTTCACTGGGATAGGTTGGAGGTCCGTGTAGATGGTCTGGGGCAGTAAAGTTCGCTTGAATAGGCTGGAGTTCCTTGTGGAGGGTCTGGGACAGTATAGTTCGCTGGTATAGACTGGAGGTCCGTGTGGATGGTTTGGGGCAGAATAGTTGGCTGGGATAGGCTGGAATTCCGTGTGGAGGGTCTGGGGCAGTATAATTCGCTGGGAAAGGCTTGAGGTCCGTGTGGATGGTTTGGGGGAGTATAGTTGGCTGGGATAGGCTGGAGTTCCACGTTGAGAGTGTGGGACAGTATAGTTCGCTGGGATAGGCTGGAGGTTCGTGTGGAGGGTCTGTGGCAGTATAGTTCGCTTGAATTGGCTGGATGTCCGTGTGGAGGGTCTGGGGCAGTATAGTTTGCTGGTATAGACTGGAGGACCGTGTGGATGATCTGGGGCAGTTTAGTTCGCTGGTATAGACTGGAGGTCTGCTTGGATGGTCTGGGGCTGTATAGTTCGCTGGGATAGGCTGGAGTTCCGTGTGGAGGATATGAGGCAGTAAAGTTCGATGGGAAAGGCTGGAGTTCCGTGTGGATGGTCTGGGGCAGTATAGTTCGCTGGGATAGGCTGGAGGTTTGTGTAGATGGTCTGGGGCAGAATAGTTCGCTTGAATAGGCTGGAGTTCCGTGTTAATGTTCTGGGGCAGTATAGTTCACTGGTATAGACTGGAGGTCCGTGTGAATGGTCTGGGGCAGTATAGTTCGCTCGGGTAGGCTGGAGGTCCATGTACAGGGTCTGTGGCAGTATAGTTTGCTGGGATAGACTGGAGGTCCGTGTGGATGGTTTGGGGCGGTATAGTTCGCTGGGATATGCTGAAGTTTCATTCCGAGGGTCTGGGGCAGTATATTTCGCTGGGATAGGCTGGAGCTCCATGTGGATGGTTTAGGGCAGTATATTTCGCTGGGATAGGCTGGAGTTTCGTGTGGATGATTAGGGCCGTATAGTTTGCTGGGATAGGCTGGAGTTCCGTGTGGAGGGTCTGTGGCAGTATAGTTCGATGAAATAGACTCGAGGTCCGTGTGGATGATCTGGGGCAGTATAGTTCGCTGGTTAAGACTGGAGGTCCGTGTGGATGGTCTGGGGCAGTATAGTTCGCTGAGATAGGTTTGAGGTCCGTGTGGATTGTCTGGGTTAGTACAGTTCGCTGGGATAGGCTGGAGGTCGATGTGGGGGGTCTGAGGTTTTAATAGTTCGCTGGGAAAGGCTGGAGGTCCGTGTGGAAGGTCCGTGGCAGTATAGTTTGCTGTGATAGGCTGGAGGTCCTTTTGGATGGTTTGGGGCAGTATAGTTAGCTGGGATAGGCTGGAGTTCCGTGTTGAGGGTGTGGGGCAGTATAGTTCGCTGGGATAGGCTGGAGGTCCGTTTGGAGGGTCTGTGGCTGTTTAGTTCGCTGTGATAGACTGGAAGTCCGTGTGGATGGTCTGGGGCAGTATTGTTTGCTGTGATAGGCTGGAGGTCAATGTGGATGGTCTGGGGCAGTATAGTTGGCTGTGATAGGCTGGAGTTCCGTTTGGATGGTCTGGGGCAGTATAGTTCGCTTTGATAGGCTGGAGTTCCGTGTGGATGGTCTGGGGCAGCATATTTCGCTGGGAAAGGCTGGAGGTCCGTTTGGATGGTCTGGGGCAGTATAGTTCGCTGGGATAGGCTGGAGTTCCGTGTGGAGGGTCTGTGACAGTATAGTTCGCTGGGATAGACTGTAGGTTCGTGTGGATGGTTTGGGGCAGTATAGTTTGCTGGGATAGGCTGGAGTTCCGTGTGGATGGTCTGGGTCAGTATAGTTTGCTGGGATAGGCTGGAGTTCCGTGTTGAGGGTGTGGAACAGTATAGTTTGCTGGGATATGCTGGAGGTCCGTGTGGAGGGTCTGTGGCATGATAGTTTGCTGTGATAGGCTGGAGGTCCGTGTGGAGGGTCTGGGTCAGCATAGTTCGCTGTGATAGGCTGGAGTTCCGTGTGGATGGTCTTAGGCAGTATAGTTCGCTGGGAAAGGCTGGAGGTCCGTGTGGATGGTCTGTGGCAGTACAGTTTGCTGTTATAGGCTGGAGTTCCGTGTTGTGGTTGTGGGGCAGTATAGTTCGTTGGGATAGGCTGGATGTCCGTGTGGATGGTCTGGGGCAGTATAGTTCGCTGGGATAAGCTGGAGGTCCATGTTGATGGTGTAGGGCAATTTAGGTTGCTGGGAAAGGCTGTAGTTCCGTGTTTATGGTCTGGGGCAGTATAGTTCGCTGGGATAGACTGGAGTTGCATGTGAATGGTCTTGGGTTTTATAGTTGGCTTGGATAGGCTGTTGCTCCGTGTGGATAGTCTGGGGCAATATAGTTTGCTGGGATAGGCTGGAGTTCCATGTGAATGGTCTTGGGCAGTATAGTTTGCTGGGATAGGCTGGAGTTCCGTGTGGATGGTCTGGGGCAGTATAGTTCGCTGGGATAGGCTGGAGTTCCTTGTGGATGGTCTGAGGCTGTATAGTAGGCTGGCATAGGCTGGAGTTCCGTGTGGATGGTCTTGGGCTGTATAGTTGGCTGGCATAGGCTGAAGTTCCGTGTGGATGGTCTGGGCTGTATAGTTCGCTGGGATAGGCTGGAATTCCTTGTGGATGGTCTGGAGCTGTATAGTTCGCTGGAATAGGCTGGAGTTCCGTGTGGATGGTATTAGGCAGTATAGTTCGATTATCAGTCTGCAGAACTGCGGCATTAAATGGCTTAATACTTCATCGCTCGTATTTTGAGCAATTTTTGGCACTGACATATTTCTCTGATATATACTGCCGTCAGATGTAAGCACAGGTTCCGAACGACCACTATGAACTTTATTCATTTCTTTTACTGTCCAAGTTTTTTATAAGGCTTTATTATCGTGAACTTTGTTGGGAACATTTTTTTCCAACGGCTATATAAGTGTTGTTTGAAACAGATTCGCGTGAGATTTAAACAAGGTCAGTAGTCGAAGGTAAAGAAAAACTTTGTTCACACCTAACAACTGAACCTTGTTTCAATGATATCTCGGTTAAATTCGGAAATGGTTCTGTTTCGATGACATCATGGTCGCATGTGGGTGCGGTAGTTTTTATCTATATTGTAAAACATTGTAAATACTTTAGAAGTCACAATTTAAGTCTATTCGTCAAAAATGGGCGGGCCATGTTCGTTCTAATGAAATTTCGGCTGGTTTTAAAAATGTTTCTAGTCCGTTGTAAAAACATGGCCACCACGGTGCGGGGCAGTTTTGTGTATTTTTATGGCTATTGTGAAACCTTATGAAGACTGTATTGTCCACATGTAATGTCCAATCTTCATTAAACTTGGGCAGCACATTTGTCCTAATGACACCTCGGACTAGTTCGAAACTGGATTACATGAGGTCAAAGGCTATGTTAATCGATCAAATTTATACAAAGCTTCTTATTACTCTGAGGGTCAAACATCGAGCCCAATCTTCTTGAAACTTGTTCAGAACATTTTTTATATAGTATGTAAATCTGATTTGCTCAAGAAAACATAACAAAATACTATATTAATTAAAAATACATGAAACATAATAAATTTATGAAAAACATGTTAGGACCGTCTTTGGTAACAATTTAGGGCGAATGTGTTTGTAATATGTGAAATACACTTACCTGAACCTTACGCTGACACGAATAATCAGAAACACGTTTTGATAAATAAATACGGGCAGAAATGAAATTAGAAAAATGGATAAAAGAACATTCATCCGAATGAGGTTATCGGGTCATAAAAGTAAGACTATGCGACACAAATGAAGCATGTAATTTATGCATACTAAGTGCACGAGTATAAGGTCAATGTTGTCGAGCATAACGGCAGCCGTTTGTTTTATTCGTTCCCAGCATTATATACTACACAAAGGAGGGACAGAAGCCTATGTTTCAGTTAAAAGAATTATATAATAGCTACGACGCTACATTTGCGGTAAATATGTTGTTTGACGTATACAGCATGTTGTCATGAGCACTTGCGCTATATGTTTGTTTAATATCGTGTGTGCAGTTTTTGTTGCATTTTGTAGCTGAAATATTAACAAATATGTATAAGATTGTTTGTTTTGTTGAATATATATGCGACTCGTTTTGACTGCGAGCTTTGCCGTAATTTTATCTAAAGCCTCACCTGATATATTGCAAGACGATTAGTATTTGCTCTACGTATCTTGTTAATCTCCGTATAATGCATCGTTTTTTATTGAAAGTTGAGCTAAGTATGGTTGTACATTTTAAAGCGCCGTTGATTTTATACTTGGGTGAATTTTTTAAACGACATATCCGTTTACAATTTAGTACTGAATTTGAGTCGCTTGGCACATCGACATCGATAAGTTAGAAAGTGAAGCCGATATTCCAACTTCTTTTTTGAGAAGCAATGCTAATAGAAACAAAACGACATTTTATTTTTGGCTTTTTAATAAACATTGGAAATCAAACATGAACTTTTTCCCAATATTTTCTTTTATATGTGTATGGTAGAAACATAAGTGTCAGCAAACTCTTTTAATTATGTTATTCCTTCGGCGCTACAATTATTTTCAGAAGTCCTGTAATAAAACCATCCAAAGCATAAATGGCATGGCAAGTCCAAAACAAACTGATCGGATTTAGTCCACCAAACTATGAGCGAGCAAATTCAATACAAAATACAAATATTATTTATTCCATTTTAGATATAATATAATAGGGGCATAAAAAGAAAAACTATATTTTGTCCATATTCTTTAAACGTTTTAAAACGTGTTCATGATTCCACTAAGTTTAAACAAAATTATATTTGAAATATCGCCAAGTTTAAAAAGAAAGATTGAAAAAAATACATTGTAAAAAAGGCTGCCAGCTTTACTGGCTTTCTTTATTTGCGTTTTGAATCGCCCGCTTTATACATTATTTCCGGAAATGTGCTGTTTACAGACGCGGAGGTGTTAATCATCTTAAAGATGCATAATATATATATATCATTTCCGAGTTATTTTGTTTCTATCTCTCGTTTCATCAAGTAATTTGAGCAATGTTGAGGATTCCACTGAGTATGAACAAATCCTTATTGGCAATTTCGCCAAGTTTAAAAAAGAGAGAAAAATATGTATATTTTCTGATTTTGTTTTGTTCCAATCTATCATTTCATGGAGTAATTTGAGCACTGTTTACGATTCTACTAAGTATGAACATATCCATATTGGCAATGTCGCCAAGTTTAAAAAAGAGAGACAAATGCATTTGTAGGTAAAAGGCTTTTCTGGCTTTCTTAATTTTACATGTTGAATTTCCCGCTTTTAACAGTTTTTCTGGAAATGAAGTGATAACCAACGCCAACACTTTAAAAGCTCGCAAGAAAAGCTCGTCATTCATCTTTTATTCATAGTTTATCTTTCAAAAAGTATCTGGTTACTTAAAAAACAAGGCCATTGTTTTACTGATACAGAATCTTAAATTCTTTGCAAATTATATCCTGTAAATACAATCTGTTTCTGTTGGTCTTTGCCGATTTTATTAGGTTGTTACAAAGTAGTCTTGACTTGCATTTACGTTTGTTCCTGTTGCCAATCATGCGTTATAAAACGAGAGAACAGTTTAGTTACGCAACGAGTTATGTCATTCTGTAAGCTTAATAAACTGGAGACCTATCGTTTGAAATGTTAGCCAACCAACTACAGATATTATCTAAAGCTTATCAATCAACTCACAAATTATATTAAGATCAGTATTATTGTTTGTTACTTTTGTGCGCTTAATGAAGTTTTAAGTTGCTAAACACATACTTGCCTTTTAAGACATTGATACCGATTGGGCATTATCTAGGCCGCTGAGCGAAATAAATCCGCAAACATATTGACACCAGGCTGTTTCAGAACATCTAGAGGAAACATGACATTTTCGTTTAAGAAACGATTAAGAACAATAAAAAGAGAGGTATATGTCGTAATTACTGCTATTTTACGAAAACGAACAGAAAACAAACTGAACAAATTGGTGCGGAAGATTATGTTTTTCATTTCACGATGTTTTAGTATTGTCAATATGAGGAACATCTTTTCGTTTTGTTTTTCATTTTTAAGTAGAGGTTAAAACAACAATTTACGAGACGTAATGTATTGACGTAATAATAGCAATTGATAAGATTAACAAGAAAATAAAAATTCGTACGATATTTTGCGCGACAGTCGCGGCGGCGCACGATATATTTAACACGATATATTGCCTTTGGGGCTACCTACACAAGGGCGATATTTCGTGGTACATTCTCGCGCGTCGCTTCGTGTATCGTTGCGTGTGTCGTGTGTCGCCCTTGATGAAAGAATGGCGGGATTAAAGATTGCACTATCAGGATTCCGTACACATTCGTTCCCGGTAGTGCTGTCATTTTTCTTTACGCTATTGAGTTTATTATATTTGTATATATAGCGCAACTGTTATGTTTTTACACATTCGCGTTTGCTTTCTTGTCTGTTTAAATAATTGAATAGTCTATTTTACAGTGTGCCTGTTTGCTTTTTTATTATCTTACCACCTTACATTGACCGTCATTACTCACGATTTTACCATAATGATACTAATAGTATAACGCAATCCTACAAATCTTCTATCTCTCTTATCTTGTAAAAAAAATCAATCCTATATGTTTTCAACGGTTTTAAAGTAAATAAATACTGAACAGCTTTCTATATATGATATAAACAGGTGCATAGATGGACCTACATGTAGGTATTGTAGAAATAGGAATGCAACATTTTCACAAAAGTGAACATAGTAATGGCGAACCTGTAATAAAAATGTCGAGGGCGAAGACGGGAAGGGATCAAGCCCATACTGGAATGATAGATCCAAAAGACGAATGAATTAAGCAAATCACTAAGGACACTTTCTTATTGATAACAATATATACAAATAATTAATATATAAAAATATATCAGTTAGCTTTTGAGCGACAATACATTTATATTTTGTTCACATGGTGTATGGGCTACGATCGAACTACCACTTTTCCGTACAGTCAATTAGAGTTAAAAATTGAAGAAGAAAGCCAGTGATGCAAAGAATCAAAGGTGCGCCATTTAGCAGTTGAAACTAAAAATACCATTAAAGCGGAAAGTGTCGTCCCTGATTAGCCTGTGCGTACTGCACAGACTAATATGGGACGACACTTTACGCACATGTATTAAGCCCAGTTTTCTCAGAACAAGACACATATAATTTCGATTTCACAGAAAAAAACCTGAACAACTGGAATAGGTGAAGAGACAGATCTGCAAACAGTGATTAGCTAATATTTTAACCTTTTGTATTTGAAAACAATCACTCTGGAAAACAACAGGTACTTTATGTTTGAAAACAACAAACTTGATATTGTCTAATCTAAAATCCAAAGCAACAAACAAGCTTGATTGTTTCTTGGTCAGTGCTGGGGTATTGATTTGTATATTGTAAAGCTGATTTAGAAGAAGAAATATAAAACAGACCATTTCCATACTATACGAATGTTGCACAAGTTAGTGGTAAAATCATTACTTTGTTTAGCATATTGCGTCCCGATAAGTTATAGTACGCCACGCTATAATAGAATTCTGACAACAATAAACATTTTTCGTGCTTTACAATTTAAAAAGAGTTAACAAGATAAGTTCCTTGCAATTGAAAAATGTACTTTACTATTCACATTTTTAAAAACATACAAAATATGACTGGAAACGATAAGGGTCACTCTTATCGTTTAAGTTTTATTTTTAGAACAAAACACAATACAAATGCGCCGCGCTCTGCGAAATTTGGTTTAATGCATGTGCGTTAAGTGGAATACCATATTAGCTTGTGCAGTCCACACAGGCTAATCAGGAACGACAATTTTCTTCCTTAACATGATTTATGCTAAGAAGAGACTTTCTTGAAACGAAAAATATAAAAGCGGAAAGTTCTGTCCCTGATTAAAATCTGGGACGACACTTTAAGCACATGCATTAAACCCTTTTTCAGAGAGCACGGCCCAAATCTTTTGCTTCTTACTGTTGAAGTCAGGGCAACAATCAATTAATTAATCACACATTAAGACCGAAGTGCTGCTCTGATATAATCTTTCAAATTTGACTGTTGTCACTTGCAAAGCGATGCAAAGCCGATCGGGATTTCAGCACAATCGCTATTAGGCTAAAGAGGAATATTGGTTCATTCGTATAAGAAAAGACCAACAAACTAAACATATACTTACTGAGTGTCACCTGAATTTTCCTTAAAAATATGTTACCCATGAATGCATTGAAAAACCTGCCGTATTAGTAAACATTCCATCATCATTAGATAGGAAAAAATGAATAGGCATCAATCACTCAAAGTAAAACTGTGTTACGCATGTGTCGAATATCACTGATTTGAATTTTATTTGCCAGAAATGCATTAAATGTATACGCTACTAAGTATCTCGTGCTCACTATCCAGTAATATCGTATTCGCATTTGGTTCGTGCATTCTCAAACGTTTTACGCGCAGTTAAATACAATTGTTGAACAATATTATCTTTGTGCAACTATAGATTGCTCTTGAAACATTCAAATACACCGATGTTTTAGTGTATACTTTGTAAATGGCAGCATTGGAGAATATTTTACATTAGTTTCAGAATGATATCAATAAGTTAATCAATAGAAATAAGCAGGTCAAACAGGTCGTCACATAAACTTGCAAAAGATGTGAAAAAGGCACCATCATGGCGGCAGCCATTTTTTCCAAACAAACCAGTTTCGCACCAAACGGCAAATATAACAAGAGTTCTGATTGGCTAATGCCATAATCTAAAAATAAATGCTGGTCGAGCAGGTAAATTGATTTATAGAGTGAAAGCCGTGGAGGTTTCGGTAAATTGATTTTATAGAGGAGGTATACCTACAACGAGGTGTTAATGACAATATCGGCTTACAATAACATTAGGGGCATTTATTTGCAAACTGTGGATTAATTTTGAGTTGAGTAATTAATGCTATGCCTAAGGTAAAGAATTAAGGGAAATGAATGA